>NC_056582.1:20657421-20794921 GCF_018340385.1 Cyprinus carpio | reverse complement strand
TGGAATTAATGAGGGTGAAACTCGTTTTTATCTATATACCTAGTTGCAATTAACCCCAGACTAGCCCCTAACCCTAACCATAAATCTGCTAACCCTAACCCACTAACCCCTAGCCCTGACGTAAAAACTTTATATTTATTATGCTAGCCCTATTCATGTGGTTAAAAATTATTTGAGGCCATTGAATTTTAGAGAACAAATTCTGAGGGATAAAAATCTTTTCATACTCATCATGTTATGTAAAATCATTGGAACATAATTCATGTTGTAAAAATTATTTGAGGCCATTGAATGGTTTAGATCGGTTTTCTGAGGGATCAAAAGGTCATACTCATAATCAGATGTAGAAATGAGAGGGGATGTGTGCTTGTGAACTTGGAACTTGGTTTGTCTTTAGTGGTCAGTGGATGGATGGACCGAGCATAACCAGGTTCCAGACCTTAGATTTGAACCTTGGACGTTTCACTCCCCTAACCACACTGCAGCTAAACCTTTGTCGGTGCATCACTCATGTCTGCCTTTCATATGTGCAGTTCCTGTCTCATGGCCGACTCCCCCTATGGTTTATTCACTGGTATTAAGATTTTGATGTTACATTATTGTTCAATAGTTCTGTACATTTTAAATTATGAAGACATGCCTTAATTATCAATTATGTGTGATTTTTCAAGATGAGTTTTATGTTTGATCATTGCTCATTGCTGAAAATAGATTTCAATTGTGAAGGTTGATTTTCAATATTATGTGTTATATGTGTTAATTAAGTTAGAAATACCCTTGGAATTTCAATAATGTTTTTTTTAATCTATATTTATAATTACTTTACCATAAAGATACATTTGAGAACATGTACTCTTGCCTGAACATCTATTTTATATTCTGTTTTTTAGATACTACAAAAATACTACATTTTTTGAAAAAGGATTCTTGAAAGTGCAGTACCTTTGTGTGACCACAAGATGTAGGTGTCACATCACCTATGAACCTACCCTATGTTAAAATCATACACACTTGTAAAGGTAAGGTTGTAAATATATATATTTGTATGATCCTGTGACACAACACACACACACACACACACAAACAACACCTCAACTAAACTTACCAGTCACACACACCTGGGCGACACAGACCTAAGTCGTATACCCCTGGATTAAAATAAAATGATAAAATCATTCACATTTAAATCATCATCATCATCAAACTTACATATACACTGTACACACAAAGACGTACATGTTTGTTGCACACAATCACCTAGGCCGCACTGAAAAAAAAAAAATCACATACTCCTTGCTAAGAATACAATTATACATATTTTAATAAGCAATAATCATTCTCATTGTATACACATAGAGGTGCAACCATGTTCGTCAAAAAAAAAAAGTGACACAGTCGAGCACAGACACAGTCACACAAAACTCAAAAGATGCTCTCTCTAATACAGTTGTATGATCGTGTCTTGTCTGATCCTGGTTGTCATCCCTTATCCTGTCTAACCCCAAGTTACCCACACAGAACGTCGCCCTCTTGTGGAGACCCCCCGTCACTGCCTTGCGATTCTATGCTCCGGCATTTGATCCGAGCGCTTCCCAACAAACACACACACAAACACAGCACCTCAACTGATCTTACCAGTCACACACACCTGTGTCTACCCATCTATCTTCTCCAGGAAATAACCCTTGGCTTCTCAGTCGCCCTCTCCTGGATAAAACTGTGAATAGCCATGTGTTCGAAATTGCTAAGGATTCCAACATTTTAGCAGAAAATTACACTCCAGAGGGAGCTCTTGAGCGGCTGACTTTATTCAAAGACATCTTTCAAGTCTAACTTCTAATGATGCACTCTCTCTCTCTCTCACAAACACACACACACAAACACACACTCCTGTGCACACTCACACACACACACACACACACACACACACACACACACACACACACACACACAAACTGTCTGGAAAACTGTTTTTTATACAGGCTTGTAATACCTTCTTGCTAAAATGACCATTGATTTCACAGGTTATTTCATTTGGATGTATTTTTTGCCTTTACCGATGACTGACTTCCTTTTTGTCACACTTTAGACTGTTGTAAGGTCACATTGGATTTGAAAGCAACATCCTTTCTTCCATACATCCACGCTACCTGAAAGACGACAGCTTCCTGAATCCAACGATACCAGTTATGTGCACATCGGACCTCCGCTTCAAAAGATACGGCCAGGTAAGCTTTGGCCAATCAGATCGCATATGCTAATGAGGGTGGAATTAATGAGGGTGAAACTCGTTTTTATCTATACCCTAGTTGCAATTAACCCCAGACTAGCCCCTAACCCTAACCATAAACTGCTAGCCCTAACCCACTAACCCCTGACCACAAAAACTTTAAACATGCTATCCCTAGGCTTCAATAAATCTTCATTAACGCAAAACTTCATCAAATTCTGTACAGAAAAAACATAAACTAATCTCTAAAATCTATCTATCTATCTATCTATCTATCTATCTATCTATCTATCTATCTATCTATCTATCTATCTATCTATCTATCTATCTATCTATCCCACACCAGCACCTAACACTTAACATAACCTTTGAAGGGAACGATATGTTCTTCCTTTACATGTTCAATAGTCTAAATTGCTCAAGCCTACATGCTGTTTTATCTCAAATTGTTTAAGTCTGACTTCTAATGATACCTTCTCTCTCTCGCTCTCTCTCTCTCTCTCTCCCCCTCTCTTTCTCTCTCTCTCTCTCACACACACACACACACACACATACACACATGGCTGTGCACTCTCACACACACCTGTGCACACTCACATGCACACACACACACCCACACGCCTGTGCACTCACACACACACACACACTGACGTCTGTGCACTCTCACACACACCTGTGCACACTCACTCACATGCACACACACACACACTCACACACACACACACACACACACACACACACACACACACACACAAACACACAAATGCCTGTGCACTCTCACACACACCTGTGCACAATCACACACACGTACTCACACAGACACAAACTAATACCTTCTTCCTAAAAGACTATTGATTTCACAGGTTATTTCATTTGGATGTATTTTTTTGCCTTTGCCGATGACTGACTTCCTTTTTGTCACACTTTAGACTGTTGTAAGGTCACATTGGATTTGAAAGCAACATCCTTTCTTCCATACATCCGCGCTACCCTGAAAGACGACAGCTTCCTGAATCCAACGATACCAGTTATGTGCACATCGGACCTCCGCTTCAAAAAGATATGGCCAGGTAAGCTTTGGCCAATCAGATCGCATATGCTAATGAGGGTGGAATTAATGAGGGTGAAACTCGTTTTTTATCTATATACCTAGTTGCAATTAACCCCAGACTAGCCCCTAACCCTAACCATAAACTGCTAGCCCTAGCCTCACTAACCACTAGACTTAACCCACTAACCCAGCCCTGACCCACAAACTTTAAACATTCATTAACGCAAAACTTCATCAAATTCTGTACAGAAATAACATCAAACTTCATTTAAAAACCTATATCTATCTATCTATCTATCTATCTATCTATCTATCTATCTATCTATCTATCTATCTATCTATCTATCTATCTATCTATCTACATCCATACCAGCACCTAACACTTAACACAACCTTTGAGGGGAACAATATGTGTAGTTGTACACTAGAGGTCGCTAGAGGTAATACATTCACATTCAGGTCATTTATGTGATTGGGTTTGAGGCTGTGAGCCCAGAAACCTGTATTGTCGATCAGCAGTTACACTTGTCAGATTTCTCTCATGTCAGAAGCTCAGTGACATATGTATTATATAATTCCCTTTTTTCACATTGTTTTGTTAAGCTGCTTTGTCTTATGTCTACACATTTGTGTGCTGTTTAGCACAGATACCATCAAGCTAGCGGCTAACTCAGGAAGCAGCAAGTTTAAAGTTTGCACCCTTGGTGAGCGGAGCGAGCGAGGTGTGTATTTTTTTTTTTTTTAGTTCAGTGTTTAAAAGACCGAAATCTTTAATGATGTAAAATGTCTACATTGACTGTTTCTGGAAATTGTTTTGTTGTGCCACTTGTACCAGGAAAGGTTAAAGTGTTAACTGAGCAAATTATTGTTTATGTGTTGTTATTTTAAATGGCTTTAAAGGTAATTTAATGTGCATTGCATTGCATCTATACAAATGCATGATGATGCACTGTAAAAGGTGTAAAGGATTTAATTGTAAATTTCTGTTACGCTTATTAATCAGCTATTTGTGTGTTTACTTTTAGTTTTCACGGTGCTTATGCTGGTTCCAGAAGAAGAATAAAAACGATTGCAGCTCTTAGAGACTCTCTGCCTCATATTAAGGAAGCCAAGGGCTGCGACAATATGTTCTTCCTTTACATGTTCAATAGTCTAAATTGCTCAAGCCTACCTGCTGTTTTATCTCAAATTGTTTAAGTTTGACTTTCTAATGATGCACTCTCTCACTCTTTCAATCTCTCTCGCTCTCTCTCTCACACACACACACACACACACACTCACATGCCTGTGCACACTCACACACACACATGTGCACAATCACACACACGCACACACACACAGACAAACTAATACCTTCTTGCTAAAATGACCATTGATTTCACAGTTTATTTCATTTGGATGTATTTTTTGCCTTTACCGACCGATGACTGACTTCCTTTTTGTCAGACTTTAGACTGTTGTACGGTCACATTGGATTTGAAAGAAACATCCTTTCTTCCATACATCCACGCTGCCTGAAAGACGACAGCTTCCTGAATCCAACGATACCAGATATGTGCACATCGGACCTCCGCTTCAAAAGATACGGCCAGGTAAGCTTTGGCCAATCAGATCGCATATGCTAATGAGGGTGGAATTAATGAGGGTGAAACTCGTTTTTATCTATATACCTAGTTGCAATTACCCCCAGACTAGCCCCTAACCCTAACCATAAATCTGCTAACCATAGCCTCACTAACCCCTAGCCCTGACGTAAATTTTCTAAATTTCATATTTATTTTGAACCATTAGCGGTCCTCCCCGGATTCATACAGCCCTCCATCGGGTACCCTGGGTCTACAATTTGATTAATTTACTAAGAGAACAAATCATGTGGTTTAAAAATCTTTTAAACATAACTCATGTTATTAAAAATCATTGGAACATAATTCATGTGGTTAAAAATTATTTGAGGCCATTGAATGGTTATATCGGTTTTCTGAGGGATCAAAAGGTCATACTCATAATCAGATGTAGAAATGAGAGGGGATGTGTGCTTGTGAACTTGGCCTGGCTTGGATTGGTCTTTAGTGGTCAGTGGATGGATGGACCGAGCATAACCAGGTTCAGACCTTAGATTTGAACCTTGGACGTTTCACTCCCCTAACCACACTACAGCTAAACCTTTGTCGGTGCATCACTCATGTCTGCCTTTCGTATGTGCAGTTCCTGTCTCATGGCCGACTCCCTATGGTTTATTCACTGGTATTAAGATTTTGATGTTACATTATTGTTCAATAGTTCTGTACATTTAAATTATGAAGACATGACTTTAATTATCAATTATGTGTGATTTTTCAAGATGAGTTTTATGTTTGATCATTGCTGAAAATAGATTTCAATTGTGAAGGTTGATTTCAATTATGTGTTATATGTGTTAATTAAGTTAGAAATACCCTTGGAATTTCAATAATGTTTTTTTTTAATCTATATTTCATAATTACTTTACATAAAGATACATTTGAGAACATCTACTCTTGCCTGAACATCTATTTTATATTGTGTTTTTTTAGATACTACAAAAATACTACATTTGAAAAAGGATTCTTGAAAGTGCAGTACCTTTGTGTGACCACAAGATGTAGGTGTCACATCACCTATGAACCTACCCTATGTTAAAATCATACACACTTGTAAAGGTAAGGTTGTAAATATATATATTTGTATGATCCTGTGACACAACACACACACACACACACACACACACACAAACAACACCTCAACTAAACTTACCAGTCACACACACCTGGGCGACACAGACCTAAGTCGTATACCCCTGGATTAAAATAAAATGATAAATCATTCACATTTTAAATCATCATCAAACTTACATATACACTGTACACAAAGACGTACATGTTTGTTGCACACAATCACCTAGGCCGCACTGAAAAAAAAAATCACATACTCCTTGCTAAGAATACAATTATACATATTTTAATAAGCAATAATCATTCTCATTGTATACATAGAGGTGCAACCATGTTTGTCATAAAAAAGTGACACAGTCGAGCACAGACACAGTCACACAAAACTCAAAAGATGTTCTCTCTAATACAGTTGTATGATCGTGTCTTGTCTAATCCTGGTTGTCATCCCTTATCCTGTCTAACCCCAAGTTACCCACACAGAACGTCGCCCTCTTGTGGAGAACCCCGTCACTGCCTTGCGATTCTATGCTCCGGCATTTGATCCGAGCGCTTTCCAACAAACACACACACACAAACACAGCACCTCAACTGATCTTACCAGTCACACACACCTGTGTCTACCCATCTATCTTCTCCAGGAAATAACCCTTGGCTTCTCAGTCGCCCTCTCCTGGATAAAACTGTGAATAGCCATGTGTTCGAAATTGCTAAGGATTCCAACATTTTAGCAGAAAATTACACTCCAGAGGGAGCTCTTGAGCGGCTGACTTTATTCAAAGACATCTTTCAAGTCTAACTTCTAATGATGCACTCTCTCTCTCTCACAAACACACACACACAAACACACACTCCTGTGCACACTCACACACACACACACACACACACACACACACACACACACACTCACACACACAAACTGTCTGGAAAACTGTTTTTATACAGGCTTGTAATACCTTCTTGCTAAAAAGACCATTGATTTCACAGGTTATTTCATTTGGATGTATTTTTTGCCTTTACCGATGACTGACTTCCTTTTTGTCACACTTTAGACTGTTGTACGGTCACATTGGATTTGAAAGCAACATCCTTTCTTCCATACATCCACGCTATCTGAAAGACGACAGCTTCCTGAATCCAACTATACCAGATATGTGAACATCGGACCTCCGCTTCAAAAGATACGGCCAGGTAAGCTTTGGCCAATCAGATCGCATATGCTAATGAGGGTGGAATTAATGAGGGTGAAACTCGTTTTTATCTATATACCTAGTTGCAATTAACCCCAGACTAGCCCCTAACCCTAACCATAAACTGCTAGCCCTAACCCACTAACCCCTGACCACAAAAACTTTAAACATGCTAGCCCTAGGCTCAATAAATCTTCATTAACGCAAAACTTCATCAAATTCTGTACAGAAAAAACATAAAACTAATCTCTATCTATCTATCTATCTATCTATCTATCTATCTATCTATCTATCTATCTATCTATCTATCTATCTATCTATCTATCCACACCAGCACCTAACACTTAACATAACCTTTGAAGGGAACGATATGTTCTTCCTTTACATGTTCAATAGTCTAAATTGCTCAAGCCTACCTGCTGTTTTATCTCAAATTGTTTAAGTCTGACTTCTAATGATACCTTCTCTCTCTCGCTCTCTCTCTCTCTCTCTCTCTCCCCCTCTCTTTCTCTCTCTCACACACACACACACACACACACACACATACACACATGGCTGTGCACTCTCACACACACCTATGCACACTCACATGCACACACACACACACCCACACGCCTGTGCACTCTCACACACACCTGTGCACACACACACACACACACACACACACACACACACACTGACGTCTGTGCACTCTCACACACACCTGTGCAAACTCACTCACATGCACACACACACACAAACACACACACGTCTGTGCACTCACTTACACACACACACACACACACACACACACACACACACACACACACACAAATGCCTGTGCACTCTCACACACACCTGTGCACAATCACACACACGTACTCACACACACAAACTAATACCTTCTTCCTAAAAGACTATTGATTTCACAGGTTATTTCATTTGGATGTATTTTTGCCTTTGCCGATGACTGACTTCCTTTTTGTCACACTTTAGACTGTTGTAAGGTCACATTGGATTTGAAAGCAACATCCTTTCTTCCATACATCTGCGCTACCTGAAAGACGACAGCTTCCTGAATCCAACGATACCAGTTATGTGCACATCGGACCTCCGCTTCAAAAGATATGGCCAGGTAAGCTTTGGCCAATCAGATCGCATATGCTAATGAGGGTGGAATTAATGAGGGTGAAACTCGTTTTTATCTATATACCTAGTTGCAATTAACCCCAGACTAGCCCCTAACCCTAACCATAAACTGCTAGCCCTAGCCTCACTAACCACTAGACTTAACCCACTAACCCAGCCCTGACCCACAAACTTTAAACATTCATTAACGCAAAACTTCATCAAATTCTGTACAGAAATGACATCAAACTAATCTCTATCTATCTATCTATCTATCTATCTATCTATCTATCTATCTATCTATCTATCTATCTATCTATCTATCTATCTATCTATCTATCTATCCACACCAGCACCTAACACTTAACACAACCTTTGAGGGGAACAATATGTGTAAGTGACCACTAGAGGTCGCTAGAGGTAATTCATTCACATTCAGGTCATTTATGTGATTGGGTTTGAGGCTGTGAGCCCAGAAACCTGTATTGTCGATCAGCAGTTACACTTGTCAGATTTCTCTCATGTCAGAAGCTCAGTGACATATGTATTATATAATTCCCTTTTTTCACATTGTTTTGTTAAGCTGCTTTGTCTTATGTCTACACATTTGTGTGCTGTTTAGCATAGATACCATCAAGCTAGCGGCTAACTCAGGAAGCAGCAAGTTTAAAGTTTGCACCCTTGGTGAGCGGAGCGCGAATGTGTGTATTTATTTTTTTTTAGTTCAGTGTTTAAAAGACCGAAATCTTTAATGATGTAAAATGTCTACATTGACTGTTTCTGGAAATTGTTTTTGTTGTGCCACTTGTACCAGGAAAGGTTAAAGTGTTAACTGAGCAAATTATTGTTTATGTGTTGTTATTTTAAATGGCTTTAAAGGTAATTTAATGTGCATTGCATATATACAAATGCATGATGATGCACTGTAAAAGGTGTAAAGGATTTAATTATACATTTTTGTTATGCCAAAGGCATATTAACCAGCTATTTGTGTGTTTACTTTTAGTTTTCACGGTGCTTATGCTCTTCCAGAAGAATAAAAAAACGATTGCAGCTCTTAGAGACTCTCTGCCTCATATTAAGGAAGCCAAGGGCTGCGACAATATGTTCTTCCTTTACATGTTCAATAGTCTAAATTGCTCAAGCCTACCTGCTGTTTTATCTCAAATTGTTTAAGTTTGACTTCTAATGATGCACTCTCTCACTCTTTCAATCTCTCTCGCTCTCTTTCTCTCTCACACACACACACACACACACACATGCCTGTGCACTCTCACACACACATGTGCACAATCACACACACGCACTCACACACACAAACTAATACCTTCTTGCAAAAAAGACCATTGATTTCACAGGTTATTTCATTTGGATGTATTTTTTGCCTTTACCGATGACTGACTTCCTTTTTGTCAGACTTTAGACTGTTGTACGGTCACATTGGATTTGAAAGAGACATCCTTTCTTCCATACATCCACGCTGCCTGAAAGACGACAGCTTCCTGAATCCAACGATACCAGATATGTGCACATCGGACCTCCGCTTCAAAAGATACGGCCAGGTAAGCTTTGGCCAATCACAAACAGCTGAGTATCATCAGTATAACAGTGAAAGCTAACACTGTGTTTCCTGATGATATTTCCCAAGGGTAACATGTAAAGCATGAAGAGTAACGACCCTAGTACTGAGCCTTGAGGTACTCCATACTGCACTTGTGATCGATATGATACCTCTTCATTCATTTAAACCATGCTAATGCACTTCCATTAATGCCAACAAAGTGTTCTAGTCTATGCAAAAGAATGGTGTGGTCAATAGTGTTGAACGCAGCACTAATAGAGAGATACAACCACAATCAGATGATAAGAGCAGGTCATTTGTTACTATAAGGAGAGCAGTCTCAGTACTATGATATGGTCTAAATCCTGACTGGAAATCCTCCCAGATGCCATTTTTCTCTAAGAAGGAATATAATTGTGAGGATACTACCTTTTCTAGTATCTTGGACAGAAAAGGGAGATTCGAGATCGGTCTGTAATTAACTAGTTCTTTGGGGTCAAGTTGTGGTTTTTTGATGAGAAGCTTAATAACAGCCAGTTTGAAGGTTTTGGGGACATATCCTAATAACAACGAGTAATTAATAATAGTCAGAAGAGTATCTATGACTTCTGGAAGCACCTCTTTTAGGAGCTTAGATAGAATAGGGTCTAACATACATGTTGTTGGTTTAGAATATTTAACAAGTTTATACAATTCTTCCTCTCCTATAGTAGAGAATGAGTGGAACTGTTCCTCAGGGGATATATAGTGCACTGTCTGATGCGATACTGTAGCTGACAGCTGCATTGTTACAATTTGATCTCTAATAGTATCGATTTTAGAAGTAAAGTAGTTCATAAAGTCATTACTGTTGGGAAATGTCAACACTTGTTGATGCTTTATTTTTCGTTAATTTAGCCACTGTATTGAATAAATACCTGGGGTTATGTTTGTTTTCTTCTAAAAGAGATGAAAAGTAATCAGATCTAGCAGTTTTTAATGCTTTTCTGTAGGATAGGTTACTTTCCCTCCAAGCAATACGAAATACCTCTAGTTTTGTTTTCCTCCAGCTGCGCTCCATTTTCCAGGCTGCTCTCTTTAGGGTGCGAGTGTGCTCATTATACCACGGTGTCGGACAGTTTTCCTTAACCTTCCTTAAGCGTAAAGGAGCAACTGTATTTAATTATATTTGTATATAACAGTGAAAGCTAACACCGTGTTTCCTGTTGATATCTCCCAAGGGTGACATGTAAAGCAAGTAACTGAGCCTTGCGGTACTCCATACTGCACTTGTGATCGATATGATACCTCTTCATTCACTGCTACGAATTGATGGTGGTCATTTAAGTATGATTTAATGCCAACAAAGTTTTCTAGTCTATTCAAAAGAATGTTGTGGTCAATAGTGTCAAATGCTGTGCTAAGATCCAATAGTGCTATTAGCTAATAGCGAGATACAACCACGACCAGATGATAAGAGGAAGTCATTTGTAACTCTAATTGGTCTTAATGCTAAGCTGTAAAAACGCATCTGTCTCTGGCTCAGTGCCAGCCAGGAAACACAGATTAGAATTTTAGCAGCTGATGATATAACGCACTGAACGTTCTAATCACGCGGTGTGCTTTTATTAAAAATAGAATTTATTAATCACCTTTTTTTTGGGAAGCTGCATTCAAAATCCACTTGGCTCAAAAGTCAATCAATTTGAATGGGCATGACGCCTCTGTGTGTGTGTTTTGTGGTTTTGTGTGTAGAGTTTTGAGAAATGGAGCTATAGTTTCAAAAAATGTAAGCGTTTTTAAAACACTGTAATAGAATCATTATTTATTACTATTTGTACACAATATTAGTATGTATCTTGGCTTAGGTTTCCTCATTTTTATTATTATTATTTGTAGAAAAGATTATCTTTTCTAGCATATTATTGTGCTTTTAGTGTTAGCATAAGAAGAACCATTTGTTTCAACCTAGAAATGCATTCTTAGTCTGCATGCGCACCTGCTGGAGCTCATTTCTTGATGAATGTTCAAAAAGCAGATTGTTGCATAAAACGTATATCCACACCAACTTACAGAACAGAAAGCTGAACGATTCAACTGACCTGTATTTCTAAACATTTGAACGTTATTTTTTTTTCCATTAAATCATACTACGTACTTTTTCCATTAAATCATACTACGGCTGTGCAAAAAATCGAATGCGAATTTTTTTTTTTTTTTAGCCCTACTACACAGAGCAGTAGTTCACTGACAAGCTACACAAAATCACATTCATAATTGGCAATGAATCGCCTGTGATTTTGAATGCAATTTTGCCTAGCTTGTCAGTGAACTACGGCTCTGTGTAGTAAATGCTGCTCCATCTGAACGCACATGCTGGAGATTTACTTTTAATCACAGGAGCGCCTGACGAGATGAGCATGAAAATCGCATTTGATTTTTTGCACAGCCCTACATCACACTAACCCTGTTTCACTTTTTAAATAACTCAAGTTAAAGAAATTGGATGACATGAAGTATTATTAAATGTGTATTTTATTAATGATAGTTTCTCTTCAATTAACATTGCAGATACAGAATAGAATAAAAAAAGAGAAAATGTCAAAAACAGGAGACAAACAGAAACTTAGTCTTTAGTGTAAGATTGGTGAAAGTGCCAGAGACAAATTCTGTGCTATATATTATTGTTGTTGTTATTCTTATTTTGATCAGTAAAATCAGAAATGCTCATGAAACAATTTGCCACTCTCTTGGAAATTGCCAACAGTGTTTTTTTTTTGTTTGTTTTTTTTCTCTCATGAATGTGACTAGATTGTCTTACTTTTATCACCGTTTCAACTGATATTTACACAATATAATATAAAATACAAGAAAAAAAAATCCCTTGTTAAAAAAAATGATTAAAATAATAATGTGTAAATAATCAGATTGGTGTCCTCTCAGATCAGAGAAGCTAAGCACCAACAGATTATTAAAAAAAGAGCTGACATTTACAAACTGGGAATCTGGGGTCTGTTGAAATGCTTCATGAGAAGGCTGGCATGACCCTGTTGCTTTTCAAGCCACCTTTGAGTGTTACAGATTTTTGCATATAATCTGTTCATAATATTTAAAAAGGACTCTTTTGGCACTGCTGATCAAATAAACACTGTGAACAGGACATGGGGTGTGGCTATGACATTATGCTGTTCTGTATGGACTGGTACAACAATGATTTTCGCCCCTTATAAGCCTTTTCAACTACACTAGTTCCTAGTTCAATTTGCCCTCATATCCACCAGCGCATCTGAGAAGGCATCACTAATTGCCAGCTTTGGTTTCACTTCATTTACATGCGAGTTGTAAGTTATTGATATAAAGCCTTCATTAGACTGACAGTGAGGCTAATAAAAAACATCTTGAACGTCTTGGCTGTTTGCCACGGGGCAGCTTCATGAATAAACACCTGGATGCATGAGGGCTAAATAACTGACCCTCCTGTAAATACACCGGACATTCACTCGAGCCTCTGCTTTTCTGTTGTTAAACTATGAGAGTAGAGGTGTATGTAGGCTGCCCCTAGTGACTGATATAGGACTGACCCTTAGTATAAAATGAGGTAAAACCTGTCCCAGGTCTGCTCCTTCCCCTCTACGATCACTACAGTAGAAACACGGATGAGCTGGAGAGCAGTGATGTCACGGCAGTATCTAAGAAACGGTGAGACAATGCAACTGTGATGCAGTACCGCTCTTAAGCTGTGGATGGTGGTTGTGGTGGAGCAGCAGGAGGCACTACAATGGAGGTTAACAGGTTTCAATGTGCAGTGAAGAGAACAAATCATGTAATTATTTAGAGACATGAGACATTTTACTGATGTGAAATGTCTTTTGCAAATATATATATACTGTATAATTATATTATAAATTATGGTAACACTTTATAATAATGTTCTGTTATAAGTCATTTATAAATTATTAGTTAATGATGAACTAATCAAATCATTTACAAAACATGACTATGCATTCACAAATGATTAATACGTGATAAGTTAACATTTTAGTGATGTTTTATTAATTCAGTTATAAGTCACTTATAAGTTATTAGTTAATGATGAACTAATCATTTACAAAACATGACTATATGTTCATAAATTATTAATGAGTGGTATGCTAACTATTTACAAATGTGTTGTAAGTTATCTTAAAAAAATTCAAATCATGAAATAAATCAAACTGATCATTAGTAGATGGCTTATAAGTTATTAGTTGATACATTATTTATCACTTAATAAATCATTGAAGTATTTATGCGTTCATGCGTTTACACATCATCTATAACAGGTGTTGTTGAACTTTTTGTTGTGTGTTGTGTGTTGTTGTGGGTGTATGTTGTGGGTGTATAGAGATGTGGTGTATATTTTCATATATGTGCACCTGATGTGAGCTTCAGTGGAAGGAAAGCGGTTGAGAGGTTCACTTCATCACTAGATCCCACACAGAACACAAGTCTGTGCTGATGAGTGAAAGGATTTAACACAAGCCACTGGAATCACCTGACTAAGGCATTTATAAATGTTTATCCACTTCAAAACAAATGAATTACTCTTCTTAAAAATAGTGCTTTAGCACACCTGCATGTTTGTGCTTTTGAACACAGACCAACTTACAACTTCTTCAATAAATCATATACTGATCATTTACTAATGGTATATTCATCATTTGTTCATGATTAACAATTGTTTATTGAGATAATTATATAAAACAATTTTGACATAAATACTTCAGTGATTTATAAGTGATAAATAATGTATCAACTAATAACTTATAAACCATCTACTAATGATCAGTTTGATTTATTTCATGATTTGAATTTTTTCTAAGATAACTTAGAAAGAGGTCTTTGGACAGTTTTCCAAGTATTTTTACTATACATGGTGAGCAGATCGAACAAGTCAAATTGTATTAATATTTGGGTATATTAATTGACGATCAGCTTTCTTTTAAGTTGCACATTGATAAACTGGTAAAAAAGCTCAAATTAAAAATAGGATTTTATTTTAGAAACAAAGCCTGTTTTTCTTGGAAAACTAGGAGGAGATTGGTTGCTGCCACCTTTCTCCCTGCACTTGATTACGGTGATTTGCTCTATAGAAATGCGCCTGATAAATGTCTGTCTTTGTTGGATACTGTCTATCATAATGCATTAAGATTTGTGACTGGATGTAAGGCATCAGTACATCATTGTACTTTGTACAAATTGACAAACTGGCCCTCATTGTCAGTGAGGAGGCATATACATTGGCTTATTTTTATTTATAAGTCTATGTTGGATATGCTTCCGTCTTATCTTTGCTGCTATATGTCACGTAATATTAGTTCTTATAATTTACGCTCTGGTAATTTGTACTTGTTATCTGTACCTACAGTTCGTACAGAGCTTGGTAAGAAGGCTTTTAGTTATGCAGCCCCCGCCACTTGGAACACATTACAGTCTGAATTGCAATTGCGAACTCTGATTTCTATTGGTGAATTTAAACAATGCATGAAAGTTTTGGAAATAGATGCTATAAATTGTTGTCACTGTTTTTTTTTTTTTTTTTTTTTTTTTTTTTTTTAAATCGTTTTAAACCTATGGTTGGTATAAATTGTACTTTTAAGTAGGCTGATGTTGATGTTGTTTGTTTATGTATCTGAGGATATTGTTTAATGTCTCTTGTTGTTGTGCATATGCTTGGTGATCATTTGTAATTATGCGCTGTTAAGATGCTGCCATTTTGGCCAGGTCTCTCTTGAAAAATAGATTTTAAATCTCAATGAGATCATCTGGTTAAATAAAGGTTAAATAAAGGTAAAAAAAAACACATTTGTAAATAGTTAGCATACCACTCATTAATAATTTATGAACATATAGTCATGTTCTGTAAATGATTCGTTCACAATTAACTAATAATTTATAAGTGAATTATAACTGAATAAAACATTACTAAAATGTTAACTTATTACTTATCATTTATGAAAGTATAGTCATGTTTTGTAAATGATTAGTTCATCATTAACTAATAATTTATAAATGACTTATAACAGAATGTTATTATAAAGTGTTACCTAAATTACATATCTAGTCATTATGCACACTCAAAATAAATTCCAGTATCATGGGGAAAATAAAAACAACTGGTTTTCCCTTGCTCATCCATGATTAGACAGAAACATTAAAAATACTTGTATTCTTTTTTCTCTAAAATTGGTGAGCCAAAATGTCCCTCCAGTGCTTCCAGTAATGACATGAATGAAATGACCTACTGTGTCTTTCCAAGCAAATCCTTTTGTTATAAAATAGATTTTTTTTTTCTTTTAAAATAATTTATAAATTTTTCTTAAGTTCTCTCTATCAAGCTGTACAGCAAAGCTGTTTTTTCTTTCTTTTCTAACAGAAAGTCTCAACAGCTTAGAGAGAGAAACAGAGAGCAGCAGAGACACTAGAGCATCATTACGACATCTAGTTTTTCCTCTTGTATGTCATCTGCTCAGTCATTCATTCAGCAAGAAGAAGAGTTTTCAGGCCTCAGGAGCATTTGCATAATGGTGTTTTTCTTCAAAGTAGATACATCTCATTGACTGACCCTTAAAAAAAAAAACCCTCAAAAGAAAAAACAGTACAATGCCACAAATTCTATAATGACTTAGAAAACAAGTATTGTACTTGAAAACAAGTCAAGAGAAAAACACAACAGGTCAGCCTTTACTCTTTACACGTGTCTCTGCTCAGTCATTTCATAAGGGGAAAAGGACAAATCAGACATTTGAAAAAGAAAACAAGATCAAAACTGAAAAAATTCCAATGCTACAAAGAAACTGCAAACATATGTACAAGACCCTGTATTCCTTGAAAGAGTATGAATGAGCTGTTTGTGAGAAAAGGAACCTCCCTGTCGGCCTGTCTTCATCACATCCCTTCAGTTTTGAACCCCTGTGAATCATGGTGCAAAGTCAACAGCAGCAGTTTTTAAGGGTCTTAATAAGTGGCATTCACAGAAATGTCCATTCCCGACGCCGTCACCAGATCACACTGGAAATGCTGGTCTCGCGGGGCAGCAGCGGCAGCATGGCGTTGTTGACATGCTGCTCCTCCAGGGCCTGCTGCTGGTCGCGGGCCAGCTTCCCCTGCACCCGCTGGCCGTTCAGCAGAGTCATGGGGATGTTGCAGTAGGTGTGCTGGCTGCCCAGCGAGGACAGTGGCGGGAGGGTGCCGGACGAGGGAATGTCGTAGTCATAGCTCCTGTAGTAGTGCTTCTGCCGCAGCTGCGTGTGGTATGTGTTGTGGAAGGTGGAGCGCAGCTCGGGATGCGCAGTGGCCATGGCGGTGGAAGTGGCTGCAGCCATGGAGATGGCAGAGACGGTCTGCAGCTCTCCGAATGGGCCCTGCTCGCTAACATCCAGCACCTGCTCATGCGACAGCTTGGGCTCGGGCCGCTTAAAGGGCATTTCGTACTGCAGATGCTTCCAAAACTTGGAGTTGAGCTTGCTGCTCTCGGGTCCCGGCCACTTGATGACCGTCAGCAGTTTGATGGTGTGTTTGAGAGCCTCCACTTCCTGGTAGTTCATAATTCCCTGCAGCTCAGCGCATTCGATTAGGATGACTTTGATCTCGCCGGTGACCAGCATGTTGCGCAGCCGTGTCTCCAGCTCGAAGATGCTCCAGCCACGCCTCACCACGTAGTTGGGCGTCATGACAATGATGAGACGTTTGCTCTGGTCGACGCAGCGAGCCACATCCTCGATGTAGGCTGAGAGACAGAGAGAGACACAGAGCGTCAACAGTCTCCACGTTTTTTAAATCCGGCAAAAATACTAACATGTTTTTATTCAACCTGTTTTGCTTTGAAAAGGACAACATGCAAACAAAACAGAAGGAAACACAAATCTCATGTGTCCTACACAGTAAAAAAATATATATATTGTTTAAGAAAATGCTTTACTTTCTACTTCAAAATTGGATGCTTAATTGAATGTGTTACTTGCTGTTGTTGTAATTATTTGTGAAAATTACAAGCAAATTATGAGTGAAAACTAATTTAAAGTCACAGCATAGCACTGTGTGTGCAGTAAAACCATCTGTTGAAGAACCTTACTAAAGGTTGGAATACACTACATGACTTTTGCCCTGATTTTCCCCTGATTTACAGTTTGAACAAGTTAATGCTAGTCGCCGAAAAACAGTCAGTCTGCAGATTTGAGTCGACAGATTTCACAGAAAATTGTGTAGTGTCTGATGTTCACAGACTCCGATTTTTTAGTGTCAAACTATGAATCCATCCAATCAGAGGATATCTAATATGTTTGATATTTTGAGCAAATTTTAGAACACATCATGTTTGCATTTGTCACATGTCTCCTAGCAACAAGACGCACATTTCTGTGACTTTGTTGTGATCGGAAGGACTTTACGGTCTGCTAGTGTCTGATCCTCAGTCGTTTAGTGTATGATGGCCAGTTTTTCTATTGTGATTGTTTACAAAGTCAGCAAGTGTATGATGCCTAACGTTTTAAAATCTGTTCAGATTTCAAAAGTCATGTAGTGTATTCCAGCCTGAAGATGTGAAATAAAAAAAAGCTGAATGACTTAATGACGGAACACACTGACAACACAGAACGGGGGAACAGGACAGACATCAAACACAAATCCTGCTCTGAACGAGACCCTGTGGCAGTTCCTAAGTTTTATATATTGATCTAATATAGCATTGCTGAGAAAACGAAATGTGTTCAGAGCTGCGTTACTCTGGCCTAAACCTTACAAACGGAGCTGCAAAAGGCTTTCAATCATTGGTCACAACTGTGGCTTCAATCTGGTGAAAGAGAGAGTTATCTGTGTGTGTGTGTTAGACCAGTGGTTCTCAATTCCAGTCCTGTGGTACCACTGCTCTGCACATTTTGCATCTCTTCCTTATTTAATGCACCTGATTCTACGGAGCCCCGCACATGACATGCAAGAAAAAAATAAATAAATCGTGCGCACAATTTACTAATTAATTCCCTCGATGTACTAAAACGTGCACATGATTACTATTTTGTTCCCTTGATTTGTTAATCATGTGAACAATTTACTAATTCGTTCTCTCGATTTATAAATCGTGTGCACGATTTTGCAAATTGAGGGAAAGAATTAGTAAATCGTGCACACAATTTATAAATCAAGGGAACGAAATAGTAAATTGTGCACATGATTTAGCCTACTATTTTCCTGCATGCCATATGCATCAGATAAGAGAGACATGCAAAATGTGGACTGGAATTGAGAACCACTGTGTTAGACAACTACACCAGTACAGTAACACATCTAGTCAATAAGGTCTTACTGTTTAATACAGTAATCAAGCTCTACAAGTTCTATAATATCTCTTCAATGCCTCTTTTTAGCCATACTTCAACAAATAGGAAAAGCATAATACTGTTCAAACCCCACCAGTTCAAAATCACTCGCTCTCTAACAGCAGAAACCCCCAAAGCCTCTCTTAGACTCGTCCAAGTCAATTGTTTCTTCTAATTTTCTACATTCAGAACATATGATGGTGTTCTGCTCAAACTGAATCCTGGTTCAAATCAGCGCCATGCCCCAATTTCCCCCAAAGGTGAAGTCTGCAAAAAGGTTTGTTGACAAATGAAAAAGGCCATGGAAGAATACCTCTAAGGAGTCTTGTGTCATCCTGGAAATGATCATTGCTGAAACCTAGACATAAATATTGCAACATTGAAAGTCTGAACAGCCAATTCAGCAGAAAGTCAATCAGAGAAACAAACCAGCAAGGACTTCCACAAGAGAAACTGGCATAACTGTCTTTTTGCCTTAGGATTGTCAGTTATGATCACCAGTTTATCCAGTTTAATATGGGACTTGTAGCTGCAGGGCTAACAGAGCTAACAGTGTTAGCTGTTGATCACATCAGTGAAGTGATTTACATTAAACATGGCTTGAGCTGCTCTTTGAAGAGCCAATAACTCCTAAACACAAACACAAATCAATGGTTTCTTAGCCCTGATTGTGTGCACCTCATCCCATATTAACATCTAACAGTCCCCGGACAACAGACATGACTGTAGACAAAACGATCAACAAATGATCAAATAAAAAGGGCAAGACAGACGTACATGTCGAGTTGGACCAGCAAATGAAAAACATACAAGTGAATGAAAGAAGTACAAACACAAGCAAATGATGTACAAGAAACTTCAGTCTTTATAATAAAAAATACTTTGAATTTAGAAAAATGTACAGACCAAACAAAAAGCTAATCAACAAAATGATGCTGAAAATATCCATAGAGCATTCGATAGGATGAAGATGAACACAAAAACACGTTTACACACACACAAACACACACCTTACAACGAATGCAACTTACTTCCAGTTGGGATCAAGTCCCTGTCAGGAATGAAGAGTTTATACCCATAATGCTTTTCCAGAATGTCTGGCAGAATCTCCAAAGCAAAACGTTCCTCCTCTCTGGTTTCCTGACTCCACTGATCTGGATCCACTTTAGTGTAGGACACGTATGCATCGTAGTCTTTATTTTCAAAACACACACACAAAATGGAGAATCACAGTGAAATGGGTTTCCATCACACTAACAGCATTCATAACCTGTAACCAGAGCTGGGTAGATTACTGATTTCAAATTACATGACAAAAACTGTAGTTAGTACTGTAATCCATTAGATTACATCAGACAACTTTTAGATTACTTCTGACCTAACTCATTTATCACAATGATTTAATAGGATCATCTTGTATCATATTGATATATAAATACAAAGAGTAAGAAAATATATTCCATTAATTGTAATTAACAACATAAAGTGTATTAAACATTACATTGTGTAAGTTTCCCAAACTAGGGCTTGTGAATTTAATGAAAAGCTAATAATTATTTAAATCATAAAAAATGTAAGCCATTTTCAAATAACATCAATCAAAATAAAACACCTACTAACAAAATAAAATATTTAACGTTTACCTGTATGTCATGTGACCATTAACCACATGACATACAGGTTAACAGGTTAATGGTCACATGATGTACAGGTAAACAAAATATATTTAGGTGAAAGATAATCAGATGACAAAAAGTATGGAAATCCCTGCATTTCATGTAAAAAAGAAATAATGTGAATTTGAACGAATGAACTTATGTAGCGCTTTATTGTGTATTGCTGTACACCCAAAGCGCTTTACATACATGTGTTTCTCTCCTCAACCAGCACCAGTGTGCAGCATCCACCTGGATTTGTGCATTTTAATGTGTTTGAAAGACAACAGCCTTCCAAAGACTCAGTTATACATGGTTAAATAACCCACTGAGTGATAATTCAGTTGAGACACTTCTTGAATCCATGTGGAATGCTGTGTGTCCTCCTGACTAGTGACTGATCTCTGTGTGAATGTCCACAAAACTGACAGACTTTCTGAGTGTTATATAAGTGGCAGGCTATTTAAGAACATAGAACATTTTAACCCTTGTGCGGCCCTCATTTGGGAGTCACACTCAGGGTCTTCACGGTCAAAAGTGACCGGACACCTGAAATGTAACTTTTTTTGCCCCCAGTAAAATCAATGGAATATATTTTTATTCAATAATATTTTTTATTTTGTATTTTGAGAAAATTTTAAGGTATTAATTAATATTTATGCAATAATTATGAACAAGTTTTCTCATAGAAAATAGTACATAATTTTTTTTTTCTAATTTTTCAAAATTATTTTTAAATTAATGTTGTATTTCAGATTAAACCAGAGACTAGGCCTTTCAAAAACATTTTTTTGAAGATTTTTTAGCGCCACCTGGTCAGAGCAAAGAAAGAAAAACATGTAAGTGCATGGTGCAACCACTTATTGCCAGTATAGGAATCTATAGAGAGGCTTGTGAATTCCCTTATTGATTTTAGACATAATTGCTGACTCATATTAAGTAGTCGATTTGAATATATATTAATACATTCTAAAGAGTACATTTTGTATAGTTTTAGATATTTTGTTGTTATAAATAATCATTTCATGCATTATTTGCATTAAAGTTTTTGCATTATGATTACAATCAAAGCTGAACATTATGTTAGAAAGAGAACACAAGTAAGCATTTTGTCAAACTTTTTTGATTTAGAATTTAATTTTAAAAATGCAGTTCATTCAAACATAACAGTTTATGTAAACATTTTGCAATAAACGTCTATTTTTGTAAAATTTCAATGAACACTAACAAAAGGAAGGAATAGTAATCAAAAGGAAACAACAATAACAAACACGCTCAAATAACAGGAAGCATTAAATATTGAAACAGTAAATAAAAAAATAGAAATAATAAAATAAAATAAGAGTTATAAATACTATTCTAACTTTATCCTATGCGGGCTACTATGTAACTGTCACAGATAACTAAAGAATGTCTCTTGCAAAGTGGATTTTTGCATTTTAGAGCGTCATAGCTTCACTGCTGTGAGATTTTTCTGCATTATGACTGAATTATTGAATGGATTTCACATTCTCAAAACTTTGCTCTGTGTTACAGACACAGTATTTCATAGGTGTCTATGTGTAAGTATGTGTGTGTGTGTGTGTATCTGTATGTGATTGGATGTGTCAATATCAAACTCTTGATGTTTTATAGTGTCATCCCTTAACTACTGTGCACGTTTTTTCAGTTTTGTGATCGATTTGTAGATTGTGTACACAAATATTCTCTGAATTGTTGTATTTTTGTCTATTTCCCATTTATTTCCTATGGCCGGTCATTTTTGACCGAAGACCCTGAGTGTTACCATTTTTTTACGCCCACTTAGACTGTTCGAATCATGCCCTCAATTTTTTTGTGCGTTCAGACCAGTGTTAATTTTGGCAGGCGTTTTTGATTTAGTCTTAGTCTTAGTCTTGAGACGAAAATGCTTAATAGTCTTAGTCACATTTTAGTCATTTGAGTCTTTCATAGTTTTAGTCTAGGTTTTAGTCGACGAAAAGTCATTGCATTTTAGTCAACTTTTAGTCACTACTTTTAGTCAATAGTTTTAGCCAAACTGTAGTAACCAGAATTTATTTTGGTAGCGATTTTATATGTAGTTTTCAAATTAAAATAATCATCAATTCTTCTCTCTTTAGACCAAATCAATTAAGCTTATGAGAAATTTGAATCAATGACTGAATTTGGAAAATTTTGAATAAATTATGACAATTTTCATTTTTGGGTGAGCTTTCTCTTTAAGTGAAAAAGGAGCAACTTATAAAAATAGTATATATATATAGATATATATATATATATATATATATATATATATATATATATATTATATATATAATATATATATATATATATTTAAAGAAGCACAATAAGACATACAATAGAGATACAAATTAAACTCATTTTTCAGATACTGTAGGTTTTACTTAACATGTATACATTTATTTAACATCTTTTGTTGGTTAACATTAATGACCAGATAGGTATTTAATTTGGGAATGCTGTCCTTTTGAGACGGAAGGCATGCATGAAATACTGACACACGTTCAGTTTTCACCCACCTGTTCACGTTCACTTAATCCATAACCTACTGTATTTACGTGATATACTCTACACGATAAACATTTGGACTGCTGTGTGTGTATTTGAGCGTTGAGAACTGATTGCGCGCTGTATATGAGAACTGAGGAAGTGGAGCGTGCGCGTGCGCGACAGAGAGAACGCTTCTATCAGCGTGATTTTGCCTATCCCGCCTTCACTAACTTTAAGTTAATCGACAACGAATTGTGGCTCCCGGGAAAAAACGGGACGTCTGGTTACCTTATCCATACCCCTTCGGGTGCTGAGGCCATTGTTTCAGATCGCTAGTTCGCGTTTTTGTAGTCTATCCATCCACTGCGGCTGATCGCAATCCAATGACAGGGATGCACATTTTGAAAGACAAAAGCCTATAGGATGCATTTTGAATGTCTGGTAGTCCTCAAATAACATTATAGTCCAGTCTCGTCTAGTTTAACGAAAACGCGGCATAAATTTCGTCATAATTTCGTCATCAGATATTTTTTTAGCTCGTCAACGTCTCGTCTTCGTCACAGAAAAAATGTTCGTTAACGAATATTTTTCGTCGTCGTCTTCGTTAACTAAATTAACACTGGTTCAGACCCCAAGTGCCATAAAAGTCACCGCATTTCATATCATTCAGATGAAGCTGTGATTTTTAACATTTCAAAACGTAAAATATTCCGGTCAGAAATGACCGAAGACCCCACAATTAAAAATGAAAAAGAGGAATTAGGGAGAATCAATAAATTATGAATAATTTCTTGCTATTGTGTGAATAATATGTAATTATGTAATCAATAAAAAAAGTAACTGTCATCAGATTATGAGTATTTTAAAATGTAATTTAATCTAATTACAAGTACTTAAAAAAAGCTTTTAATCATGAAAAACAGCTTTAGGTAGGAGGCTCTAGATTGACAGGTGGTTCCTCCAGTTTATTTGGACAGAAATCACCTCGCAGAGAGTCCGGTGGATCATGAGTTTGGGTATTTCTATGAGGAAGCATCAGGTTCAGTATCGGCTTCAGCAGAACATGCTATACTGATGTCGACTGAGAGGATCTGTCTAGCTCTGGCTCTCAGGCCATGGACAAATAGCTTCTGTCTACCCGAAGAGGCACTATAAAAGAACATCTGATAATGAATTAAAGTCGAAGGTGTTTTATTGTCCCTTTGCCTCTCTATTTCTCATCATCCTTCTCCATCAGCCACATAAGCACCGGTTAACATCCGCAGGCTTTACCGAACCGAAAGCAAAAGTAATGACTCTCCAAGAAAAGCCCCACTGGAGCAAGACTCACATCAGAAAACTGAGAAGATTAAAACATTGGAACAAAGACTAAATTTGATATAAGCAATTAGGAGAAAGGGTGAGAGAAACAGCCGACTAAAGGTGTTGCTCTTATGGTCATTGTGCAAGTAATTTCAATTAAAAATGGATTAAAGACTCATATGATTATTTATTAGGTGTTTCAATATTTATTCTTATTCCTATATGCAATCAATATATATCTGAGGGACACAAAACCAACCAGCAAATGAATATATTTCTCAATAAGCTGATCAAACATTGGGTCAATAAACCATTTTAATGCCGTGTGTCTCTTCACTGATTACTGTATTGTGAAGGAGAAACTGATCCACCATAACGGCTCAAGAAAAGAATATTAATGAATACTACAGTGCTCTATCTAGATTGTTGGAACTTTTTTCTAATATTCCTTACCTCCATCCACATCCTCACTGCCAAAGTGATTTCTGTAGAAGAGCATGAGTTCAATTCTGTAACACTTATACAGGGACACCAAAAATATCAACATCAGCAGAATGGCTCCCAAACCTCCAGCCAGCTCCACCGTATACATGAGTTCTGCTGAGAGACAGACAGACAGAGAGAGACAGTTATAATACACCTGCCGTACACCAGCAAATGCTTGTGCTGACAGTAAACAATGTGATCAGGTCAGACTAAAACATCTCTCCCTCAGTTTAGGACTCCTGATGTTGTTCTTTCCATCCCGTGTGTATTAAACCTGTCAAACAAAAACCAAAGTGAGCAAACCCTTCCTATGCTCCTCTGAGTCTGTGTTTACCAGTGCACAGACTGATCACACTGACCGTCGGTTGGTGCACAAAGAATAAAAGTGCAGATACCCTAATAAAGTATTACTCCAGTAAATGTATTAAGTACTCCTTTTCAGTTTTACTCAAGAGAAAGTACAAAAGTATTTGATTTTTAATGTTTTTAAGTATTAAAATGAAAAAGTACTGATTGATGTATGTTCATTTTGTAATTTTAAATTGTATATTTAATAATGTTATATATTTTATTTAATCCTTCTGCTCAAAACACCTGGGGGATTGTGGCATGTCATACACTATTGAAAAATTACTCTTCTCGCTTTATATGTTACCCTTGGGAGATATCATCAGGAAACATGGTGTTATGCTGATGATACTCAGCTCTATATTTCTTCGCGGCCTGGCGAAACATACCAATTTGAAAAACTAGCAGAATGCATAGTAGATATAAAAAACTGGATGACGAGTAATTTCTTACTGCTAAATTCTGAAAAAACAGAAGTGTTAATTATCGGACCTAAAAGCTCTGCATGTAATGACCTAGAACGCTGTCTAAGACTTGATGGCTGCTCTGTCAATTCTTCGTCATCAGTTAGGAACCTAGGTGTGCTATTTGATAGCAATCTTTCCTTAGAAAGCCACATTTCTAGCATTTGTAAAACTACATTTTTCCATCTGAAACATATATCTAAATATATATCTCAATGTCAAATGAGATTTGTGGGGAAGTCATGGCCTAATGGTTAGAGAGTTTGACTCCTAACCCTAAGGTTGTAGGTTCGAGTCTCGGGCAGGCAATACCACGACTGAGGTACCCTTGGGCAAGGCACCGAACCTCCAACTGCTCCCCGGGTGCCGCAGCATAAATGGCTGCCCACTGCTCCGGGTGTGTGTTCATGGTGTGTGTGTTCACTGCTGTGTGTGTGCACTTTGGATAGGTTTAATGCAGAACAGGAATTCTGAGTATGGGTCACCATACTTGGCTATATGTCACGTCACAAATGCAGGAACGCTAATTCATGCTTTCATGACCTCGAGGTTAGATTATTGTAATGCTTTATTGAGTGGTTGTTTTGTGCACTTAATAAACAAACTCCAGCAGGTCCAAAACGCAGCAGCTAGAGTTCTTACTACAACCAGGAAGTATGACCACATTAGCCCGGCTCTGTCAACACTGTACTGACTACCTATTAGACATTGTATAGATTTTAAAATTCTGCTAATTACTTATAAAGCCCTGAATGGTTTAGCACCTCAGTATTTGAACCTCCATGTCCGCTGCATTCTCAAAACTCTGGCAATTTGATAATACCTAGAATATCAGAATCAACTGTGGGCGGCAGATTTAGCGCCCAAACTCTGGAATAACCTACCTAACATTGTTCGGGAGGCAGACACACTCTTGTAGTTTAAATCTAGATTAAAGACCCATCTCTTTAACCTGGCTTACACATAACACACTAATATACTTCTAATATCCAAATCTGTTAAAGGATTTTTAGGCTGCATTAATTAGGTCAAACAGAACCAGGAACACTTCCAATAACACACAATGTACTTGTTACATCATAAGAAGAATGGCATCAACACTAATATTACTCTGTTTCTCTCTTATTCCGAGGTCACCATAGCCACCAGATCCAGTCTGTATCCAGATCAGATGGTCACTGCAGTCACCCGGATCCAGTACGTATCCAGACCAGATGGTGGATCAGCACCTAGAGCAGACCTCTACAGCCCTGAATATCAGCTGAGACCAGGACAACTAGAAGGCCTAGTATCCTAGATTTGTTTTTCAAGTGCTGCCGAAAACAAATATTCTGTGATAAGGTAATCCATATGAAAACAACGCGATGTCCGTTTTTCACGTCTCCCTTCATTATCTTCTAATGCGACCACACCCCCGCACTGAACGCGCTATTCAGATTCTAATGTTTCACTGAAGCGCGCGGCTTGAATACGCCCACACAACAGAAGACAACGCAGCGAGACGATGAGAGGAATAAGACATAATTCACCCCAAAAAGATGTGATGTGGTTGAGGATTTGAGATTTGGATTTCCTCAGAAAAAAAGAATGAAGCACTTTATTCAGCAGAGATCATAAACATGAGTAAGTCTCTTTTTAGTTATTTATATACTTGTACTAGTTTTCACATAACGTGTAAACATTTTACTAGTTAGACTTTTTTCCAAACTATAATTCCTGACTAAATGTATAATCAAGTGAAATATTATGAAGTTTCAATAACAATATACACTACTATACCATTCAAAAGCTTGATGTAAATAATATAAATGTAACAAATAAATGTAACTGTAACAAATGTAACAAACAATGCTGTTCTTTCAATTTATCCCCCCTTAAAAAACCTGAAAAAAATATTCTCAGCTCTTTTCAACATTAATAATAATAATAATAATAATAATAATAACAATAAATGTTTTTTTTTGTAGAAAATAAGATTGTTAAAAGGATTTCTGAAGGATTGTGTGACTGGAGTAATGATGCAAAAAATTCAGTTTGAAAGTCAGCTTTGATTGTTCCTAATAAACTGTTTAACTGCACTCACAAGTGAATATTAAATTATGTTGTGGGATAATTAAATATATTCTAGATAAACTACAAACATAAAATTATATACATTTATTTTGTCCTCACATTCTTTCTTGTAACTCTTCCCTCTCGGTCACTCACCTGCCTGAATGGCTCATTATGCAGCTTATTATGCAGGTCTTTGTCTTATCAGGTGTGAATCACAAAAAGATATTCATGATAGTTGACGCCTACTCGCATATGACTTTTACCAACAAAAAGTGTCTTAGAAAATTGAAATCAATATATTGTTTTCTGTAAGTGAGTAAACAAGATGATTTTCACATCATTTAGAAATAAAAATTATAGGCTACAAGCTCCAGTTCTCAAAAGTCCCAGGAAACAATGTTCTGTATGTGTTTTATTGCCTTATTCAAGTGATTTAACATTTTTAGTTTTTCACTAACCACGCATAACATTTTTTTTCTCAAAAACACAATCATGTACATACATGCTGCTCACATATTATTATAGCCCAGTTTGTGCTGATTACAGTGAGATTAGACTTTAGCCATTTAGATATTTATAAGAAACTGAAAAAAGCACAAATGTCAGGGCATGACAAAACTTCTCCAGGCCCCAAAAATACCCTTAGACTCCAGAGGGTTAAACAATGTGGCATCTTTTCATTCCTAACATATTACCCAGTCCATATCAGTATAGATATCCTGCATGATATTTTTCGCCATTGAGATCTGATGTGTTTTCAAAGTGTTCCTTTAATTTTTTTGAGCAGTGTATATTTCAACATGACACTATACCCATCAAAACTTTTGAACAGTAAGATTTTTAATGTTTTTGTAAAGAATTCTCTTCTGCTGACCAAGTCTGCATTTATTTGATCCAAAATACAAAAAGTTGCATTTTTTAAAGCAGTAATATTGTGAAATATTTTTACTATTTTAAATAACTGCTTTCTATTTGAATATATTTTAAATTTTAATTTATTCCTGTGATCAAAGCTAAATTTTCAGCATCATTACTCCAGTCTTACTCCAAGTGTAACAATATACACTATACCATTCAAAGGCTGGGAGTCAGTATATATAGAAATTAAAACTTTTATTTAGCACACAAGTGATGATAAATACAATAATCATGTTACAAATGATGCTGTTCTTTTAATTAATCAAAAGAAAAAATAATAATATAATAATAATAATAAAAATTTTTTTTTTTTTTGAGTAGCAAATCAGAATATTAGAATGTTATGTATCGTGTGACTGGAGTAATGATGCTAAAAATTCAGCTTTGAAAGTCAACTTTGATTGTTCCTAATAAACTGGTTAACTGCACTAGCAAGTGAATCTCAAGTTATTTTGTGAGATAATTAGATATATTCTAAATAAACTACAAACATAATAATATATACATTTATTTTGTCCTCACATTCTTTATTGTAACTCTTCCCTCTCAGTCACACACCTGACTGAAAGGCTCATTATGCAGCTCATTATGCGGGGCTTTGTCTTCTCAGGTGTGAATCACACAAATATTCATGGTCAATCATGCCTACTCACATATGCCCTTTCGAAAACAAAAAGTGTCTTAGAAAATTTAAATAAATCTATTGTTTTCTGAGAGTGAGTAAACAAGATGATTTCACATCATTTTGAAGCAAAAATTCTAGGCTACAAGGTCCATGTTTGACAGTCTTGTGAACAAATGTTCTCTTGGTGTTTTATGACCTTATTTCAGTGACTTAAAAATGTTAGTTTTTCACTAACCATGCATAAACATTGTTTTCTCAAAATCACAATCATGTACATACATGCTATTTACATATTATTGTAGCCCACTTTGTACTGATTACAGTGTTATTAGCCATGTATATGTTTATAAGCAACTGTAAAAAGCACAAAAGTCAGGGGATGACACCACTATTATGGAATGCCAAACCTGACAAAATTAGAAATAAATAAATATACAAAGAAATGTAAAAATGTAAAAATAAATAAATAAATCTAAAAAAAAAAATATACAAAGAAAAAAACTAAAATAAATAATTATTTATAATTTTATTTCATTATTTATGTATATTTTTTCTTTTTTTCTGACATTTATTTCTTTTTTATTTTATTTATTTATTCATTTATTAATTTCCACTTTTTTATTTTCACCTTTCTATAAATAGTATCTTATTTATAATAAAGTTATTATTCATTGTGAACCTATGGAGCTGTATGAACCACTGCAAGCTGTAAAGTAAACAGGAAGTGTTTGTCCAAACTCAAATGGTTTTGCAAATATCTTTGTCATGTAGGCTACACTTCTTGTATTTTGTTTGAGCAACAGAAGGTGTCACTGTGACCTCAAAGCTTACAACTCGCCTACTCTGGCTCGATTACTATTCCTGAGGTAAAACACGAAAATAAATGAAAATACATGCATAAATAAATAAATAAATAAATAAATAAATAAATGTGTAAATAAATAAATAAATATAGAAATAAATATGTAAATAAATACATAATTGTGGAACTAAACAAATTTATAAATAAATAAAATAAGAAATAAATATGGGAAAAAGAAAAAATATACATAAGGAAATAAAAGTATAAATATTTATTTATTTTCACTTTTTGGTGTATTTATTTTTATATTTATTTATTGCTAATTTTGTCAGGTTTGGCATTTCATACGCTATCACATCTTGGAGTGGGTGACGATTTGTTCTGTTCAAAATAATAAGGAACAACATGATTTTAAGAAATGTAGTGGAGTAAGTACAATATTATGCTTTGGAATGTAGTGAAATACACATTTCTCTAAATAAAAATACTCCAATAAAGTAAAGATACTTGAAAAATGTACTTAAGTACAGTAAGAATGTGAAAATACTGTTACTGTCCTCCACTGAAGTGCAGGTCATTCCCACCAGACAGAGAGGAACGAGAGCACATCAGGCATTCGGGGGCTGATCACACATGTCCAAATGAGGCTAACACCACCCATGTGTTTTTATAATGTTCTTCTTCTGTGTCTGTTTGCAAGCTGACAATCTGAGAAAATCACAGTGGCCGTATGAAGATGAATCCTCTATAACTGGGCAGAGTTCATACTGAGGTAGACCTGACAGACCCAGCAGACGTCGGCCTCGTGCTCTCGTGTTGCGTCAAGTCTACATCAGCAGCTCTGCTCATCGGCGGTGACATTTTGGATTGTGTCAGAGAGCAGAGATGAGGGTTACTTTCATGTGTTTGTGTTCAGTGTTCTGGAATGTAGGATGGAAGCTGATGAATTCACTGTTTGTCAGAGGAAACGGCCCCATTGATGCATCTGCAGTCCAGTCGAGCTGTGCAGTTTTTCAACTCCTTGAACTCTCAGTGTGTCTCCTGGGGAAGGAAGTGTCAAAGTGTTGATCGATCCCACAGGTTTTGGGATCTGAAGGTAACTGATCATTAAAAGCATAACCCTTGGATATGGGTTCAACAGGACATTTATTTTTAGGCAAACAGATGTCTCTATTTCCATTATCTGAACCATTGGATTTAGAAGAAAACATGTCAAGTGTCGCAGTGGAGTAGAATCAGTCCATATGGATGTGTATTTACTAAAAGAGCACTGCAGGCATGAAAAAAACATCAGAGTGAAGAGTGAATCTCAACTGCAGCATAATCTGCCCAGCTTCATTCTCAGAGACGATCTCTTTCATGTACAGAATGAAGAGGATCAGTCTGCCATCAAAGCCTTTTTCAGATTCATATTTTAAAAGAGAAGCGATTTATTATGTAAAAATATTCTCAACTAAAGGAAACTAGGTCTCTAAGAAGGAAATGAACCTTAATGTTGCAGAAATCTCCAGCTAAGCAGGGCGTAAGATGTTAAGGCGCAGCATTCACAATCAACAGTGCAAACATGGAAAAACCTGTCCAAGCTCAGCCATAAAAAAAAAACAACCACAGAGTTTGGGCATATCTACATTTAGCTTTTTTAACTTTTATTAACTTTTTTTTTGCAACTTTTTAACTTCAAATAATATGATAAATAATATTGGAAAATCAGAAAGGATATTGGTTGCCAGAAAATGAGCACATTGACCAATTACAACTGGATTTTACAGTACTTTACTTTAACATTGGCTTGTTTTTCAGCAAAACTAAGAGCAGCCGGTTAATGACATACTATTTTCCTGTTTAACACTGTGAAGCTGCTTTGACACAATCTGTACTGTATAAAGCGCTATAGAAATAAAGGAGTCACCTGAAGACCTGACATGATAAAAAAGGGATGTTCTTCACTGCTCTTCAGTGTCTCTTACCCCTCTTGCTGAGCTGGATGTTGGCTTGTCGTCTGCCGTGCCCATTCTCCACATAACAGGAGTAGTTTCCCAGGTCACTCTCCTCCACGGCATCTATAGTCAGTGAGATGGACACCTCCTGCTCTCCTAAGTGCTCCCGAATAGTTCTGGAATGGAGGAGAGAAGGGGAAAACTGTTCAACAACAACCATCTACTGTATGATTCTAATCAAATTCACTCTCGAGTTCATGCTGAACGCAACCTCCTCCCAGTTTTATCCCTCCTCTACATCTATTCTGTGGCTACAAAGGGCTACAAATGAATTGGCTGTGGATCCAAAAATAAGATACACAAAGAACGTGTGCTCTAGAAGAGATTCTCTGATGTGTCCAATAAATGTGATTTCAAAATCTGACTGGGTACATTTGTACTCTATTCCACCTACGTAAAATTGTATATATAGGATTTGTTCAGATTTGATGATAGTATACAGTGTATATATATATATATATATATATATATATATATATATATATATATATATATATATATATATATATATAAATATATATATATATAATTTAATCTACGTACTCATTGCAATTTGTGTACATTTTATTAGCATTTTCAAAGCTTTTCAAAGGTAAATTCTAATTTACATCAAAATAACACTGTTTGATTTTCTCTTGAAGGTTTGACATTTGTAAAACCAAGGGATGTGTGTGTATAGTTTTGAGACAATTGTAACTTAGCTATTGAGGAAGATATTAATAACTACAACCACTCATCGGACATAGAGACAGTGACGAAAATGAAGAGCTGACAGTTAATAACACACTGAAATTTTGAATAACAGAATCACATCCTTCATAAAACATTGTCTCACACATGAACACACACACGATGGCCAAGCTTTCACTAGCACTGTAGTGAAGAACAAAATAACTGGGTTTGCAAGAGAAAAAAAAGTGTATTTTCCTTGCAGCTGCCATGGAAACTACATCTGCAGAGAAAGAGAGGGAAGGATGATGAGGAATTAATGTCATTAAAGAAACATTGTTTCTGTTCTAGTTCAAAAAGAATGAGGTGACGTTCTGCTCTTTTCACGTGTGTGGATGTTCAACACGGTTACAGTGATGTCAGGACGGCTGAGTCCAGAGGCTTGTCTCCTCTGTCTGAAACCACAGATCAGACTCATAGCTTTTATAGGGGACAGCACTGCGAGACCCAGACCTAGGGGATCTCCTGTTCCTGTGCATTCTGGATTTCTTCGATTCAGAATTTAAACTGTCAGCTCTTCACTATTAGCAGGCTGTGACTTCTCATACAGCCACTGTCACAGTCAGTCTCAGACACTCTGGAGGAAGAGAATGACAAACTGGCTTAGGATCGGTTCTGACGAACTGACAGCTGACATACCAAACACAGGTGAGAATGCAGAGAAGCACTTGCATTCAGACACAGCATGAAAACTGTGAAGGGCTCTGGGCTCACTCTGATGGTCATAGTCAGTGGAGATCAGTGTGGGAAGACTGTATCATAACACATACTGATGAGAAATGAATATATATACACGTTTGTATGTGTGAGCTGAAGTGTGTCTTCCATAATGCTTCAGGTGTATCGTGTAGTGACTCATTTTTGCTACAAGAGTAATGCTGTGAGGCCGTAACCATATCTTGGTGGGTGGGGGATTTGAGGGGAGATGCTGTCATAAAGAAAGAAAGTAACAGAAATAAAAACTGTGCACATTCACTCTTAAAGGGATATTTCACCCCAAAATGAAAATTTTGTCATTAATCACTTACCCCCATGTCGATTTAAACCCGTAAAAGCTTTGTTCGTCTTTGCCGGGAGGCTTGTGTCTGTCCCATATACTGCCAAATAAAATACACTGTCAAGGTCCAGGAAAGTATGAAAGACATCATCAGAATAGTCCATCTGTCATCAGTGGTTCAACCGTAATGTTATGAAGTGACAAGAATACTTTTTGTACACGAAGAAAACAAAAATAATGACTTTATTAAAGAATTCCTCTCCTCTGTGTCTCTTCAAATCAGTGTAGTGCCATTTTGGAGAATATGAGCTGAACGCAAGCAGCTTACGCTCTTCTGTGTCAGCCGCGCTGCACTGATGCGCTGTTTTCTTTCAAAGCAAAGTGTAAATACACGCAAAAAAACTTATCCTTGTGGCGCGGCTGCCACAGTATAGTGTACGCAGTTTGCGTTCAGCTCATATTCTCCAAAATGGCACTACAGTGATGTGGAGAGACACAGAGGAGAGGAATTGTTGAATAAAGTTGTTATTTTTGTTTACTTTGTGTACAAAAAGTATCCTTGTCGCTTCATAACATTACGGTTGAACCACTGATGACGGATGGACTATTCTGACAATGCTTTTTATACTTTTCTGGACCTTGACAGTGTATTTTACTTGGCAGTCTATGGGACAGTCACAAGCCTCCCGGTTTTCATCCAAAATATCTTAAATTGTGTTCCGAAGACATGGGGGTAAGTGATTGACAAAATTTTCATTTTGGGGTGGAGTATCCTTTGATCATACTTTGTTAAAGTTTCTTGTCTCTCACATTCAGTTACAAATTTCATTACATGACTTAAGCATGACCTAAGTAAACAATACAGGCTATATTCAATTCTAATAATGAAATTTGACTCAAAAATAAAAAATAAAAATATTGTGTAGTGACTCATTTTTGCTATGAGAGTAATGCTGTATATATATATATATATTTATTTATTTATTATTATTATTTTTTTGTATCTTTGTATCACTGGATTAACTTTGTATAACTGGATATTACCGGATATTACTCCTGTTTTTGTCAAAATTAAATGTTGCTACTCACTTCTTACCTCACACTCTTTTGCTGTTAAAAACTGAAGCGTCACATATATTTGATTGGTCATCTCAAACATTTTGACATTGATGAGCGTTGTTAGAATGCAGAACAGCCTAAAAAATGAAAAATTAATCAATGTCTTCTGAACAACACAGAGAGCTGTGCATAATGAAGTGCTGCGGAGCTGTGTTAATTTTTTCACTGACAAAAACGAGACAATAACAAAGTGACAAAAACTAAAACTAAAAAAAAAAAAATTGCTTTCCCTTGACATTGATAATAGAGTCGACAGTCCTACAAAGATATCACTACCACATTTTAACCATTTTAACAATATGCAACCACTTTATATCGACATAAAAATTGAACTCAAAATCGCCTTTGTGTATGATGTCAAATCGTCAGTTCTGATGAGTATTCACATAAACACACTCAGTTACTTCTTCAGTTAGCGTAAACAGTTGAGAGAATGTCGGATGTGTATTAGCATGATACACTCATGCATTCGGTTTTAAAGAGACAGCGGCCTTATGTAGTTGCTGTTGAATGTGTCATTAATATTAATCAAACAACAAAAGAAAGAGAGAAGATCACTTACTGCTAATAAGGATTCATCTAAATTTAGTCTGCTTGAAAGAATGAAGAATGTTGTAAGCGCTGTTATAAAGAATGCATATTAAATAACTATTGGTCAAAAGTTTTGGCAGTGACATAAATTTTGTGTTTTGCAAAGTTTGCTGCTTCAGTATTTGTAGATTATTTTTTAATAATCAACACCATTTTTTTCAGAATTTAGCAGTAAGAAATTACTTTTCTCGTCTTGCAGGATGTTTTGATACCATTCTTTATTCATTGCAGTGTTTTTGTGCAGAATTATGAGAGAGACCACTCCCTTCCTGCTTGCCTTGCTGCTGTTTTGTGATCGTAGCTCCGTGTAGCTTTGTTTTTCTGTAGAATCTTTATCTTACTATCACTATCTCTTGTTTAAAGTGATAAAATATAGCTTAATTCCCACCATATTTCTGATATTATCTATCTATCAATCTAATCTGATTAATTTGATTGTTCACTTTTATTTTAAATCCGCGGCACTCACTAGTGCACCTGCATCGCGTTAGCACTCGTTAGCTTGTCATTAGCATTTTCATTTGTGCTTATCTCTGTTTTCTTTTCTTTTCTCCTCTCTCTTGGTACTCTCTCTCTCCGGTTTTTCACAAGTTCCTCAAACAACTGTGGTAAGAATCTTTCATCAAGCACGGTGAGTAATGGCTTCTTCTGCTATTGTATTTGCACAGCTTGCCACATGTATAGTTTATCTATCTCTGTCGGTGTTGAGGGATTCACATGTGATAAATGCAGGGAAATAGTTAGGCTGACAGAGAAGATTTCAGAATTAGAGACACGCATCCAAACTTTAACTGAGGACAGTAAGAATGTGAGGGCTCTAGATACGGCTTTGCATGCGTCTAGCTCAGGGAGTCCTGTACATTGTTCGGTTCCGGTAACAGGGCCTTTGCAGCAGGGCAACTGGGTGACTGTGAGGCGGCAAAGTCGTGGGTCTAAACATCACTCTTCTGTTCCGATCAAAATATTAAACAGGTTCTCCCCACTCAGTGATGCACCCACTGAGAAACCTGATGAAAGTGCTCTAGTTATTGGCGATTCTATTGTACGGAATGTGAAGATAGAGACACCAGCCACCATAGTCCAATGTTTACCGGGAGCCAGAGCACCTGACATCTTAGCAAATTTAAAAGTGCTGGCTAATGCTAAACGTAAATACAGTAAGACTGTTATTCATGCTGGCGCTAATGATGTTCGACTTCTCCAGTCGGAGATCACTAAAAATAACATTAAAGAGGTGTGTGAACTTGCAAGCATGATGTCAGACACTGTAATATGCTCTGGTCCCCTCCCTGCTTACCGTGGTGATGAGATGCATAGCAGATTGTCATCACTCAATGGCTGGATGTCTAAGTGGTGCCCGCAAAATAACATAGGTTTCATAGACAATTGGACAAGCTTTTGGGGCAGACTTGACCTGTTGAAAAGAGATGGTCTTCATCCCTCCTGGGGTGGTGCCGCTCTTCTCTCTAGAAATATGGCACATAGTCTTAGAGTTTTTACTTGACTAACTGGGGCCCAGGTCAGGAAACAGACAGACTGGCTAAACCGACCGTCTGCTAGCCACCTCACGTCACAGAAGTCAGTTAATTCTTAGCACACAGAGACTCTTTCACCTAGATATCACATTATAGAGACTGTGTCTGTTCCCCGGGCTAGAAAATACAAAAAAAAAAAAACGTCCAAACCAATTTAAGAGCAACACATTTAATTGAGGTTCAACAAATAAAAAAGCAGATGCAATACGGATAAACAAATGATCAAGCTTGAATTATTGAATACTCCCTTTCTACGAAAGCACTTTTTGTAAATAATATGATCACTGATCATAATCTAGATGCACTCTGTTTGACAGAAACCTGGCTAAAACCTGATGATTACATTATTTTAACCCTCTGGAGTCTAAGGGTATTTTTGGGGCCTGGAGAAGTTTTGTCATGCCCTGACATTTGTGCTTTTTTTCAGTTTCTTATAAATATCTAAATGGCTAAAGTCTAATCTCACTGTAATCAGCACAAACTGGGCTATAATAATATGTGAGCAGCATGTATGTACATGATTGTGTTTTTGAGAAAAAAAATGTTATGCCTGGTTAGTGAAAAATCACTTGAATAAGGCAATAAAACACATACAGAAAATTGGTTCCCAGGAATTTTTGAGAACTGGAGCTTGTAGCCTAGAACTAAATGATGTGAAATCATCTTGTTTTACTCACTTACAGAAAACAATATATTGATTTAAATTTTCTAAGACACTTTTTTGTTGGTAAAAAGTCATATGCGAGTAGGCTACAACTATCATGAATTCACACCTGAGAAGACAAAGGCCTGCATAATGAGCTGCATAATGAGCCATTCAGTCAGCTGTGTCACTGAGAGGGATGAGTTACAAGAAAGAATGTGAGGACAAAATTAAATGTATATAATTTTATGTTTGTAGTTTATTTAGAATATATTTTAATTATCCCACAACATAATTTAATATTCACTTGTGAGTGCAGTTAAACAGTTTATTAGGAAAAAATCAAAGCTGACTTTCAAACTGAATTTTTTTGCATCATTACTCCAGTCACACAATCCTTCAGAAATCCTTTTAACAATCTTATTTTCTACAAAAAAACATTTATCGTTTGATCATTATTATTATTATTTATTATTATTATTATTATTAATGTTGAAAAGAGCTATTTTTTTTAGTTTTTTTAGTGGGGATAAATTGATAGAACAGCAAAAGATTGTTACATTTGTTACAGTTACATTTATTGTTACATTTATATTATTTACATCAAGCTTTGAATGGTTATAATAGTGTATATTGTTATTGAAACTTCATAATATTTCACTTGATTATACATTTATCAGGAATTAAGTTTGGAAAAAGTCTTTGGAAAAAGTCTAACTAGTAAAATTGTTTACACGTTATGTGAAAACTATTACAAGTATATAAATAAATAAAAAGAGACTTACTCATGTTTATGATCTCTGCTGAATAAAGTGCTTCATTCTTTTTTCTGAGGAAATCCAAATCTCAAATCCTCAACCACACTCACATCTTTTGGGGTGAATTATGTCTTATTCCTCTCATCGCGAACAAACAGTAAAAATAATAAAAACTTGAAGAACAGTCTCGCTGCGTTTGTCTTCTGTTGTGTGGGCGTATTCAAAAGCCGCGCGCTTCAGTGAAACATTTGAATCTCAAGCGCGCTGCGCTCCGCGCGGGGGCGTGGTATTAGAAGATAATGAAGAGAGACGTGAAAAAACGGACATCGCGTTGTTTTCATATGGATTACTTTTATCACAGAATATTTGTTTTCAGCAGCACTTGTTTTTAGTTTAAAAGTAGACATGTCAGGCTTTCTATAGATATCTCTCTCTGTCTCTTCTCACTGAGTTACAGTTCATTTTAATGACGCATTTGTATCTGAAAGATCAGCGCAGACAAAGGCTGCAGACAGCACTCCTTGTTTGTTATCTTTATTTTATAAGTGCACAAAGTTTTGTTGTTATTATGTCTGTATACAAAAAAAAAGTAGACCCTTTACAGATTTGATTGATGTATTGCACTTATCTGTACGATCAAAACTGAAAGTGTAATTTAAGTTCTTTTCGGGGTTATCAGGAGAAAATACCCCAAAACGCGTATACGCGTTAATCGACTCCAGAGGGTTAAATGAGTCTACACCCAAAGATTACTGTTATAAACATATCTTAGATATCTCAGATCATTATTTAGTTTTGTGCAAACTTCATATAGCTAAAACTGTAAATTCTACTTCTTGTTACAAGTATGGTAGAACCATCACTTCTACCACAAAAGACTGCTTTGTAAGTAATCTTCCTGATGTATCCCAATTCCTTAGCATATCCAAAACCTCAGAACAACTTGAAGATGTAACAGAAACTATGGACTCTCTCTTTTCTAGCATTTTAAATACAGTTGCTCCTTTACGCTTAAGGAAGGTTAAGGAAAACAGGCTGACACCGTGGTATAATGAGCACACTCGCACCCTAAAGAGAGCAGCCCGGAAAATGGAGCGCAGCTGGAGGAAAACAAAACTAGAGGTATTTTGTATTGCTTGGAGGGAAAGTAACCTATCCTACAGAAAAGCATTGAAAACTGCTAGATCTGATTACTTTTCGTCTCTTTTAGAAGAAAACAAATATAACCCCAGGTATTTATTAAATACCGTGGCTAAATTAATGAAAAATAAAGCATCAACAAGTGTTGACATTTCCCAACATCACAGCAGTAATGACTTTATGAACTACTTTACTTCTTAAATCGATACTATTAGAGATAAAATTGTAACCATTCAGCCGTCAGCTACAGTATCGCATCAGACAGTGCACTATAGATCCCCTGAGGAACAGTTCCACTCATTCTCTACTATAGAAGAGGAAGAATTGTATAAACTTGTTAAATCATCTAAACCAACATGTATGTTAGACCCTATTCCATCTAAGCTCCTAAAAGAGGTGCTTCCAGAATTCATAGATCCTCTTCTGACTATTATTAATTACTCATTGTTATTAGGATATGTGCCCAAAACCTTCAAACTGGTTTTAAGCCTCTAACCACAACTTGACCCCAAAGAACTAGTTAATTATAGACCGATCTCGAATCTCCCTTTTCTGTCCAAGATACTAGAAAAGGTAGTATCCTCACAATTATATTCCTTCTTAGAGAAAAATGGCATCTGTGAGGATTTCCAGTCATGATTTAGACCGTATCATAGTACTGATACTGCTCTCCTTAGAGATACAAATGACCTGCTCTTATCATCTGATCGTGGTTGCATCTCTCTATTAGTGCCATTGGATCTTAGTGCTGCATTTCGACACTATTGACCACACCATTCTTTTGCATAGACTAGAACACTTTGTTGGCATTAATGGAAGTGCATTAGCATGGTTTAAATCGTACTTATATGACCCGCCATCAATTCGTAGCAGTGAATGAAGAGGTATCATATCGATCACAAGTGCAGTATGGAGTACCTCAAGGCTCAGTACTAGGGCCGTTACTCTTCACACCTTACATGTTACCCTTGGGAAATATCATCAGGAAACACGGTGTTAGCTTTCACTGTTATGCTGATGATACTCAGCTCTATATTTCTTCACGGCCCAACGAAATATACCAATTTGAAAAACCAACGGAATGCATAGTCAATATAAAAAACTGGATGACGAGTAATTTCTTACTGCTAAATTCTGAAAAAACAGAGGTCTTAATTATAGGACCTAAAAGCTCTGCATGTAATAACCTAGAACGCTGTCTAAGATTAATGGCTGCTCTGTCAATTCTTCGTCATCAGTTAGGAACCTAGGTGTGCTATTTCATAGCAACCTTTCCTTAGAAAGCCACATTTCTAGCATTTGTAAAACAGCATTTTTCCATCTCAAAAATATATCTAAATTAAGGCCTATGCTCTCAAAGTCAAATGCAGAAATGTTAATCCATGTGTTTATGACCTTAAGGTTAGATTATTGTAATGCTTTATTGGGTGGTTGTTCGGCACGCTTAGTAAACAAACTCCAGTTAGTCCAAAATGCAGCAGCTAGAGTTCTCACTAGAACCAGGAAGTATGATCATATTAGCCCGTTTCTGTCAACACTGCACTGGCTACCTATTAAACATCGTAGAGATTTTAAAATCTTGCTTATTACTTATAAAGCCCTGAATGGTTTAGCACCTCAGTATTTGAATGAGCTCTTGTTACATTTCAGTCTGCGACATCTGCTGCGTTCTCAAAACTATGGCAATTTGATAATACCTAGAATATCAAAGTCAACTGGGGGCGGCAGATCCTTTTCCTATTTAGCGCCCAAACTCTGGAATAACCTACCTAACATTATTCGGGAGGCAGACACACTCTTGCAGTTTAAATCTAGATTAAAGACCCATCTCTTTAACCTGGCTTACACATAGCACACTAATACGCTTCTAATATCCAAATCCGTTAAAGGATTTTTAGGCTGCATTAATTAGGTAAACCGGAACTGGGAACACTTCCTATAACACCAGATGTACTTGCTACATCATTAGAAGAATGGCACCTACGCTAATATTAGTCTGTTTCTCTCTTATTCCGAGGTCACCATAGCCACCAGATCCAGTCTGTATCCAAGTCAGAGGGTCACTGCAGTCACCCAGATCCAGTACGTATCCAGCCTAGATGGTGGATCAGCACCTAGAAAGGACCTCTACAGCCCTGAAAGACAGCAGAGACCAGGACAACTAGAGCCCCAGAGACAGATCCCCTGTAAAGACCTTGTCTCAGACGACCACAGGAAACAGATGATTCTTCTGCACAATCTGACTTTGCTGCAGCCTGGAGTCAAACTGCTGGTTTCGTCTGGTCAGAGGAGAACTGACCCCCCGACTGAGCCTGGTTTCTCCCAAGGTTTTTTTTTTTTTCCATTCTGTCACCGATGGAGTTTTGGTTCCTTGCCGCTGTCGCCTCTGGCTTGCTTAGTTGGGGACACTTCATTTACAGCGATATCGTTGACTTGATTGCAAATTATTGCACAGATACTATTTAAACTGAACTGAGCTGCATGATGACATCACTGAATTCAATGATGAACTGGTTTTAGCTGTCATTTTGCATTATTGACACACTGTTTTCCTAATTAATGTTGTTCAGTTGCTTTGACGCAAGCTTTTTTGTTTAAAGCGCTATATCAATAAAGGTGACTTGACTTGACTTGACTTTGTTGAAAAGCAACCCCACACATGGATGGTCTCAGGATGCTTTACTGTTGGCACAACACAGGACTCGTGGTAGCGTTCACCTTTTCTTCTCTGAACAATCAATTTTCCAGATGTCCCAAACAGTCCGAAGGGAGCTTCATCAGAAAAAACAACAACTTTGCACCAGTCTTCTGCTGTCTTATCCTTGTACTTCCTGCAGAATTTCAGTCTATTCTTGATGTATTTCTTGGAGAGAAGTGGCTTCTTTGCTACCCTTCTTGACACCAGGCCAGTGTCCAAAAGTCTTTGGCTCACTGTGTGTGCCATTCCTGAGCAAGCTCTGCACGGCTGAAAACACGATTCTATAGCTGACCTCTCAGGAGGAGATGGTCCTGGTGCTTGCTGGACACTCTGGGACGTCCTGAAGACTTCTTCACTCCAGTTGTACCTCTCTCCTTGAAGTTCTTAATGATCCAGTAAATGGTTCTTTCAGGTGCAATATTCTTTGTAGCAATTTCCTTGCATATGAGGCCATTTTAATGCAAAGCAAATATGGGTGCAAGGTTTTCTTTGGAGGTAACTATTACTAACAAGAACATAATGATTGGAAGCACTTCTTCCTTCGTTTTATAACAATCAGTCTGTTCTTAAAACCTAATTAGTATGATAGTGATTTTACCTGACCAGTACTCATTCACACTTTCACATGTGGTGCTGATATGATTAGTCAATTAATGTTAGCTGGTCATTTTGTGTCAGGATTAAAAAACATTTGAGTGTGTGTTTGTATATGTGTGAAAAGTTTTTTTTTTTTGGCCAATGAAGCTTTTAGCAATTATTTAAAATGCATCTGATCACTCTATTTTTTTTTTTTTAAACAATGTGAATGAACACCATAACATCTTAAGCAGCAAACTTTGCAAAACACAAAATTTATGTTTACTTAGTATTAATATGCCACATGCAGGTGATTAATGGATATTTATTTAAATTAGGGATGCACAATATTATCGGACTGATATCAGAATCGGCCGATAATGGCTTTAAATGTAAATATTGGTATCGGCCTAATGGTTCGAGAGTTTGACTCCTAACCCTAAGGTTGTGGGTTCGAGTTCGGTGAGCAAGGCACCGAACCCCCAACTGCTCCCCGGGCGCCGCAGCATAAATGGCTGCCCATTGCTCCGAGTGTGTGTTCATGTGTGTGTGTGTGTGTGTGTGTGTGTGTGTGTGTGTGTGTGTGTGTGCGTGCACTTTGGATGGGTTAAATGCAGAGCATGAATTCTGAGTATGGGTCACCATACTTGTCTGTATGTCATGTCACTTTCATATGAAAAATTATGTGCTCACATGTGTTCATGTTGAGCTAGAAACTAGGTTGCTGTTGGAAGAGGTGTTAGTGAGGCCAGCAAGGGGTGCTCACCCTGTGGTCTGTGTGGGTTGTGATTCTCGCATTATGTTAGTCAAGTTTGTTATCCAGAGACTGTATGTTGGTTAACAAGATGGTAGGGAGAGGAGGATTAAAACTTCTTTTCCGCGATCTGCATTGAATTTCAGCATGCTTGCCTTTCCTCCTTTTCCGACGGTGTCTTAGGATGCAGGCCGGCAACAGTGGGAGTGCGTATGCACTGAAGCTGGAGTTCCGAGGCGCGTTGTTTCCGAACCGAAGTTTAAATTAGATCGGATGTCCAGTAGTGTTTGTCGATCATACTGTATGAGAGTTTGTACTGTCTGAGCAAAAGTAAGTATAAGAAGTAACACGAATAACACAAAATAACATGAAAAACAACAAAGTTTGCACAGAGCGCTCATCAGCGACGCCATCGTAGTGCTTAGAAAAGCGCTATATAATGAATTAATATTATCATTATTATTAATTAGATTCACTGTTTTAGATCGCTGCATTTAATCTGTGAAAGCATGTACAGAATGATGCGTTCTGTGTGATAGGGTAAACAGTAATAGCACTTGCAGTGGTAGCAGTGGCAGCAGCAGCAGCCTCCCCCAGGTCCTAATGCCTGTTTGGTAAGGAGTTTTAATTTGTAGGGGGTGCTGTTGGCCTACTTCTAATTAAATTAAAAGTGAAACAGCCCATAACATAACATTAGACTGTGTTTATGATTAAACAAAGCAGTAATTGATGTCATAAAATAATGTGTATGTTTTGATTTAAAGGTCAGAAGCTATAGCTTACACACACACACACACACACACACACACACACACACACACACACACACACACACACACAAAAAAAACAACAAAAAAAACATGACACTTGTAAATTAAATAATTTTATATATACTGATTTATTCATTGATGTGTAATATGTTATATTTTTTAAACAAATCATAAGCTCTAAATGATTTTCAGAATCTTTACAACTCTTTTGCTTTAGACCATCTACAAATGTTAAATCTTAAAATAAAATGTTAGGCTTAACACTGCATCTTTCTGGGAAAAACCTTCATTATTGTATATTTAATGAAAAATATTTTGCTTATAATTTCTGTACAGGAGAGACTTGGTGTTGTTTCCAAACGAAAGGAAATATATCGGTATCTGTATCGACCAAAATTATTTGAAAAATATTGGCATATCAGATATTGGCAAAAATCCAATATCATGCATCCCTAATTTAAATTATCCAACAAATTATCATCACATCTCTATCATCACTTGTAAGTTAACAACACCACCTCAGTAAATTCGTAAAACATTAATCTGAGTTAATGCCTAAATAATATATTTTAATATTAATAATGCATGAAATAAATGTTAAAGCAGAAATAAGAAAGATGTCAACTGCATCTCTTAAAAACTCACTTGCTCCCACTCTCTCGTCCTGCTCTCAGTCCTCTCCGCATTGTATTATGGGAAATAGTGCTTCAGCGAGTGTACATATGTTGTACACTTGAAATCAGAGAGGATTGTGGGTAAAAAGTAGTGGACGAATGTAGGGAATTAACTCGTTCATTCAGAAGTAGTCGTTCATAGGATATAGTGTACTATATAGGAGTCATTCAGAACTCGTTCACACAGCTTGTGTCTGTATTGCATGTTAAAAACTTAATATTATTCATATTGCAAGGTTAATAAATGTTTTCTCCAGGAATATAATGAGTTTGGAAATGTAAAAGAAATGCTTAATAAATCCATTATACTGTAACTAAACCCGTTAGATTTCACTGTAGATATTATGATATTTAGTTGACTAATACTCAAATCTCAAGTCAAAATTTTCTGTCTAAATGAACTCAATAATATCACATTTTCAGGGAGGCCAGATCTCATTTTTGGGGGTTCTCAGTGTCTCTGGTGGTTTATGGCTCTTTGCTGTAGATTCATACCCGAGATGAATCAACAACTATTAACACAATCTTAGAGACTGCAACTGCATTCGGTAGGAGCTGCAGCGCTGCTTATGGGGTTGTGGGTGTGGCAAAATCTTATCAAATCTTTTAATTGAAGGAAGTCGTCCATTTGTTTAGAATTTTCTGTTTTGAGATGTAGTTCAGGTGTGCACAGATTCAGTCAGATGCTTTGACCCTGATACTCATCACACTGTGATTAAGATTGCATATGCCTGAACTGCATTATTAATATAGCCAATGAAATTAAGATTGAAATTACAAGCGAAAGATGCTTGTCTGCTCATCTCTATCCCGACGGCTGAGGTTTAAAGGGATGCTTTTACTCAGAAGGTCTTAACACTCATCTGATGGCTGCTGAATGACTCTGACAGGGTTGAATCAAGTTGGATGTGGAAGGTTTATGCACTTGTGCACAAACACACAACATATAATTTATTTCATTGTACACAAAAATTCAGATATGGACAGCAACTTTGATTCTTCTCAATAAATGAAAAGAAAGGATGTCATAACTTACTTAATTTCACTTTCTCTGATTCGGTTTTCATCCAGATCCTCAATGAACTTCTCTCCCTTCATCCAGTAGACAAGAGGACTCACATCCCCGCTGTAGCCGAAGAACGCTCGGCATGTCAGGTTCACTGGGCTGCCTGCAAAAACACACATTACAGCAGAAGTCCATATGTATGAAGTGTAAAAAACAGCTTTTTCAAACTGAGCCTGGCCTGTTGACGGCTGTTTGATTTGCTCTCTCTCTCTCTCTCTCTCTCTCTCTCTCTCTCTCTCTCTCTCTCTCTCTCTCTCTCTCTCTCTCTCAGAACAGAAGCTGCTACAAAGAGCACGAGGGAGTTTAGACCATAATATGACATCACTATCACCATAAGAGTGCCTCAACACTTTTCCAAATCTATACTAGACCCACAAACACTCCAGGCCTGTGACAGTTTGTAAAATCATACCATCCTTCTGTAGATACGACACGCTTTAACATAAAAACAGAGACTCTAGACTGAAGTAAATCAGTTTTTTTTTTTAATCTCAAACTAGTGCTAATGAGAATCTCCTGCTCTGCCTGTATGTAAAACTAAATAGTCTCTGAGAAAATAATGAGCGCAATCCTTAGTTGTGGATCAAGCTGAAATCTTGATGGGATGGCACATGCTGGAGTTTCTTCTCTGGGCCACTGGAGGTCCCTGTGGTTCCATTTTTCACACAGGACAGATCCTGTGCCACAGAAAATGGCACAAATAGACCTTCAGCAGACATGTATTAGGGCAAATTCTTCAGTCTTTTGTAGCGTGGCACACAGTCCAGACCATCTGATCCACTGTGATTCAGCAGGAACAGCACTGAGGCTGCTGATGGTCAGCCTGTACATAACTGGGTTTCCAGTCTTTAAAACAACATACACTGAAATTTGAATGATTTTGAATGATTTTGTTTAGTAAACCACTTATAATTGAAAAGTGGATACTTCCAGAAAAATCTGCATACAATTTTATTTCTGAAAAGCTCCTTGAACAAAATGCATTATTGTAAATTAATCTGACACTATCAGGTTTTTTTTTTTCTCCTGTCCTGATCACAATTTGCTAAATGTACCTAAAATAAACCATCCTCACTGCATCCAGAATCATTCGGTTAGGGTGTGTTTTTGTATGCATTGGGAAATTGGAGCAAAATCGACTTAGTTAATCGGGTCTCTATGGTGTGTTAATTGTGTTTGTCTGTGTTGGCCTCTATTCATTCACATCCAGCAGAGAGGATCATCCAGACGGCTGAAAGCTTTTCTGCTCATTAAAACACTGTTGGGAGTGATTGTGCCATCATAATGCCATAACTGACCTCCTGCGGCCAAACCAATTTAGAGAGAAAGACAGAATGAATGAATGAATGGAAAATGTCTGTATGAATGGTGATGTTCATCTGAGTGAGTATGTTAGTAAGGACTAACCACCCAGCTAACAGGGAACATTCCCACAACTTTCAATCAGTTAGTTAGTTAAGTTTTTTTGTCCTTTCGGAAATTATTTTTGTATCTTTTCAGTCATCATCAACAACAACTGACAAATATAAACAAACATCAACAGATTACAACACATTATAAATACAACCAGAATCAAACAACAGTATCACTGCCATAGATGTAAAATGAAAACTCTGATATCACAAGAATTTATTCAACAGAACTATACTGGAGGATATAAAAGACTGTTGTGCACGGGCAGTCCGTAATAATGGTAAACTATACCTTCAACCAGATGGTAACATATTCACCATAAAGTGGATGTGATACATCCCAGAGAATTGCATGGCTTTTCCTAACAGCAGTTTTACTTGCCATTAACATTAGTCAAAATACTCTCTACAAATGAGCGACAGAAAAGAACCAGTATATGTATCCACACAGACAATTGTTGCAGCCCTTTCCTGTAAATAGCTCCTGTATTTGCATCCCATTTCAATTTTACATCAATGACTGTCCCTAGATTTTTATATTCATTTACTACTTCAATGCACTCACCATTGACAGTTATTTGTTGGTGTGTATCTCCTCTTGTTCTGAAGTCAAAAATCATCTCTTTAGTTTCCCTGGTATTTAACTGATGGAAACTGGATTGACACCAGTCAACAAACTCATCCACACATCTACAATACTCCACTTCATCTTTGGTGATCAAACCAACAATTGCCGTATAATCTGCATACTTGATAATACGACTTCTACATTCATTTGTATAGAGGGTAAATAACACTGGGGAGACAGTACTTCCCTGTGGGGCCCCTGTGTTGGTAACAATAGGGGGAGACAAAGCAGAGTTTACCCTTACACACTGAAAAAAAGTGAAAGTGACATGACATACAGCCAAGTATGGTGACCCATACTCAGAATTTGTGCTCTGCATTTAACCCATCCAAGTGCACACAGACAGCAGTGAACACACACACACCATGAACACACACCCGGAGCAGTGGGCAGCCATTTATGCTGCGGCGCCTGGGGAGCAGTTGGGGGTTCGGTGCCTTGCTCAAGGGCACCTCGGTCTTGGTATTGCCGGCCCAAGACTCAAACCCACAACCTTAGGGTTAGGAGTCAAACCCTCTAACCACTAGGCCACGACTTCCCCCTGTAATCTATCAGTCAAAAAAGACACAATGCATCTAATGAGTCTACTATATATTGGCATGTGTTCCCAAAATATTCTTTCAGTCAAGTCACTCTCTCTTTCTCTCTCAGTCTCCCTCAATAGGAACTTTTGTCCCGGCAGATGTGAAGTCACGGCAACCAGTTGAGTAAAGTCTAAATGCTGACCTGAACCTGTATGTTGGGCAAAAACCATTACTGAGAAAGACAGAGAGAGACAAATCATCATCCAAGTCATGACAGAGTATGTGAATTCACACATAGCCTCAAATGTCAACAGTAACAGCACCAGAATCCCCAATTTATTGTTGTGTGAAACTTTCCTCCCCTTTCAGTGTGATTCATTCAGAAATACAGATCAACAGAGGGAGGAAAAGCTGCTCATCAAGCCAATTCAGTGGGACTTTTTGTTACAGAACTGACAGATGTGGCACATACTTTGATAGAAATATATTATATTATATTAATATATACTCATATTTGTGTTTTTTTTCTGCAGGGAAAGGTGATAGTAAACATAAACCATGAAACTGCATTACTCTCAAATCAAGTCTACATTAACAACAGCGCTGAACAGATGTGTGATGTGTACACTCTGGATTCAGAAATGGTGTCATCAGTACAAGTCAAGTTAGAACTACATTTGCAAACCACAAAGTTGTTTCACTTCAAATGCCATCTGAAGTCATGTATTCCACTACCTAATGTAAAACATTTATACATCATTACTATTTACACAGACAAACACACTCAGCGTTTTCCTGGAGCAGCTATCAGAAATCCCTATTAATATCTATGACCATATAAACACATCACACTCGTGGCCAGAGGAAGGCTAAGCATCATCCACCTCTGATCAACACCATACACTGGAGGAAGTTCAGCTTCAAATAAATCTGCACATCATAATCATCACATTCAGCGATGGTCCCATTGTATTGGGTTCACAGACACTGCTCAAAATACATGATTGGCTTTTTTGTTGTTGTTGTTGTTGCATACAGGTGTGGTTGTGTCAGGTTGCACGTGTGTTCCTGTGACCTTTCTATAACGATTTAATTCCATTAGCAACCATCCCTGGTTTAGTGGCCGTCCACTTTATTGCTCTATTCACTGTCCCAGGCAGGAATTTAAGAATTCAGATTTTACTTCCTAAAAAATAGCTTGTCTTAAAACTGTGGGCACTTTGAGGCCTCTCTCAATCCATTTAATTAAAACAATACAATAAATTACAAGCAATTCTATCAGGGGGAAGGTAAACCGAGAGGAGGCTAAATTATGACCTTGTGGTGCAAGAGCAATTCCAGCCGCACTGCATAAATCCAGGAAAGGAAGTGCTGACATGTCAATCACCTGGCTTTTTCCTCCCCGAGTCCTCGTAGAGGTTTCACAGCTGAGAGGATTCGGAGATCGGGTAATGACTTGCGTACTGCTAAAACTCATCCCACAGAGGCCATTCGTTTGACTTCGACAGGTAAAGATGAGGTCACATCAGTCCTTCAACCTGCTGAACCTCAAGAAGCCTTTCATCACACATTTCTCTCCACCTTATCTCTGTTTCTTTTCCCTCTCTGCATGTCCTGCTTACATGCTTTCCTTTCTGTCTCTCTCAGCGAGAGCTTCAAAGATGTCAGCAGCATTGTCTCTGAGTTCATGGAGCAGCAGATCCAAGCATGATTGGCAGGGGAAATTTCTCTCTAGACCGGGCTAATCGCTTCAGATGAGACAGAGAGCAGGAGCAGATGTGTGTGCTTAAGTGTAGTGTGTGTAGATGTACAGCTGCCTGACCTCAGCACAACACACAAGCAGCACTGCCATATTTGCTTTCAATGGAGCCGCTCTGCTAACAGTGAAGTTTAACACTGATCTCGACTGCCAATCCTCACACATCCACACTTTCCTCTGCGATGCTTGCACGGGCACAAAGAAAACAAAACACACATGATATGACAATGACACTCAGGAATAATGTGTGTTTGAGACACACACACTGGTATTTTTGATCATTATGGGTTCATTCCATAGAAGTAATGGTTTATTACTGTACAAACTGTATTTTGTCCCTGTGCCCTAACTGTACCCCTCACACTAAATTAAAGGCTGTTTTCTTCATGGCGAGCAAAAAATTAGGAAGTCATTGGCCTAGTGGGGAAGTCGTGGCCTAGTGGTTAGAGAGTTTGACTCCTAACCCTAAGGTTGTGAGTTCGAGTCTTGGGCCGGAAATACCATGACTGAGGTGCCCTTGAGCAAGGCACCGAACCCCCAACTGCAGCATAAATGGCTGCCCACTGCTCCGGGTGTGTGTTCACTGCTGTCTGTGTGCACTTTGTATGGGTTAAATGCAGAGCACGAATTCTGAGTATGGGTCACCATACTCGGCTGTATGTGTCAGGAACTCACAGTCACAGCCACCCCAATCATCACCAGCACCTGATCCCAATCACTCCCAATCGCCGGAGTACTGATCACCTGCACCCAGCAATCACTCACTAGGATAAAGCCACCATCACGCCAGTATGCTCCAGAGCTCTGGGATTTATTCTTGCAAAGACCTACCATTTCATTGTAACACTGCAACTTGTAAATAAACTGTCTACTTTCACTAAACCCTCTGCCTGCATCCTGGTTTGTGACAGAAGATCGGACCATAACCTACAACTATATGGATCCCCCAGACCTTCTGCAGGAGCTGGGCAACCTTCTCCGGGCAGCGCTCACAGCTACATCCATTCCCCAATCTGCCTCCGCCAGTCCCATGGCGCTGTCTGCGTCATATGCGGGGGAGCCAGCTGGATGTTGTGGCTTTCTCTTACAAGTCTCGTTATTCATCGAGGCGCAACTGCAGAAATTCTCCACCGATCATTCTAAGGTAGCATTCTTAATTTCTCTACTGTCTGGGCACGCCCTGCAATGGGCAAAGGCCATATGGGATGCTAATAGTGTCATGAATAACTCCTATGAAGCTTTTACCACTCACTTCAAGGAAGTATTCAGCTACTCTGCGGATGAAATATCCACCGCCGATCAACTACTGTGGTTGCGTCAGGGTGAAACAACGACGAGTGAATATACTATCCAGTTTCAAACTTTGGCAGCAGCTAGTGGATGGAATGATGCAGCTCTCATGAGTACTTATCACCAAGGCCTTAATCCCCGGATCCGTGATCAAATGGCGATCTATGAGGATTCCATTGGATTGGAGAACTTAATGTTGAAAGTCAATCGCATCTCACAACACCTAGCCGCCTGCCCAACTGTCGAAGCCGCCCACCAGTCTGGCTCTCCCGCCAACAGCCCTCCAGTACCAGAGCCCATGCAAATTGAATCTACTCGACTATCCTCTAAGGAACGTAAATGCAGGCTTCCGGCGGGACTCTGCCTTTATTGTGCTGCACCTGATCATGTCATCCGTGCCTGCCCGTCAAGCCCCTACGTCCTTTGGTGAGTACAATCCGACAGAACCCTGTAATTTCCAAGCTTACCACCTACTCACTCCAGATTATACTGTCTTTGTTTCAGCCCTGGTTGACTCAGGCTTCTCGGGCAACTTCATCTCACACAGCCTCCTAAGCCGTCTCCGGCTGCCTCACTGTTGGCATGCCCAGGAGCTCTGAGTGGAAACTATTCAAGGAAAGCCGTTAGGACGTGGGCGGGTAAAGTTTCAGGCACCTCCGTTAACCCTCAAGGTTGGGCTCTTCCATGAAGAGGAAATTCCCTTCCTGGTACTGGAGGGACCCATGGTAGATATCATCCTGGGACACCCCTGGTTCACGTTACATTCTCCAGACATCAGATGGGACTCCAGTGAGGTAGTTCGTTGGAACCAGTTCTGCCATCAACATTGTCTCACTGCTTTTCCTCATCCAGTAACCCATTCCCCAGGGTGTCAAGTGGCATCCACCCTCATCAGGAGCCCTGAGCCTAACATTGCTCCAGTGATCACATCTGATTATGTGGCATTCCAGGATGTTTTCAGTAAGCAGGCAGCCACCCACTTACCACCTCACAGGCCATGGGACTGTGCCATCGACCTACTGCTTGATGCTAAACTCCCCAAGGGTTGCGTATATCCATTGTCCATCCTGGAGCGCAAGGCTATGGAGGACTACATCCAGGAGGCCCTCAAGCAGGAATTCATTTGACCATCTAGCTCACCGGCTGCCTCCAGCTTATTCTTTGTGGGCAAGAAGGATGGGGGCTTGCGGCCATGCATCAATTACAGAGCCCTGAACTCACAGATGGTTAAACTCCCTCATTCACTTCCCCTGGTCCCTGCCGCTGTCGAGGAACTCCGTGGAGCCCACATCTTCTCCAAGCTGGACCTGCGGAGAGCCTATAAACTTGTTCGCATACGCAAAGGTGATGAATGGAAGACAGCCTTTATTACCCCTTCTGGATACTACGAGTACTGCGTTATGCCATATGGACTCGCCAACGTCCCCTCTGTCTTCCAAGGGTTCATGAACGAGGTGTTCCGGGAATTCCTCCAAGTCAGTCATCATGTATATCAACGATATCCTAATATATTCCTGGAGCCCGGCCGAACATTGCTATCATGTGACACAGGTCCTACAGAAGTTACGACAACATCATCTATTCCTGAAGCTGGAGAAATGTGAGTTCCACTGCTCCACGGTACAGTTCCTCGGCTATAACATCAACCCATAGGGTATCCAGATGGACCAGGGGAAGGTTACCGCCATCACGGAGTGGCCAGTTCCACAGTCTGTGAAGGAACTCCAGAGGTTCTTGGGATTTGCTAACTTCTAACGATCCTTTCTTCAAGATTTCAGTCTACATACTGCGCCATTGACCTCCCTCCTTTGAGTTAAGCCCAAGTCCCTGTCCTGGACTTCCACCACCCACGAAGCCTTCCAAGCTCTTAAAGAAGCCTTCAGCACGGCTCCCATCCTTCGCCACCCAAATCCAGAGTCTCCATTTGTGGTCAAAGTGGACGCCTCCACCAGCGGCGTAGGAGCCCTGCTGTCCCGCAGTTCGGTGATCCTCCATGCCTCCAGACTTGCGCTTACATCTCCAGGAAACTGACCCCAGGGGAGCAAAATTACGACATCGGGAACAGGGAGCTGTTAGCTATCAAGCTCGCTCTGGATGAATGGAGACATTGGCTGGAGGGAGCTAACCACCCATTTACTGTCATTACAGATCATAAAAATCTCCAATACCTATGTGAAGCCTGGCGACTGTATCCCCGGCAGGCCCGTTGGGCCCAGACTAACGGCCAGACTGAGCAGAAGATCCAAGAACTCGGACGGTAACCTCCGGGCATACTGCCAAGAAGATCAGCACAGCTGGAACCGTTTCCTTCCCTGGGCCGAGTATGCACAGAACTCCCTTCGACAGAGTACCACCGGCCTCACCCCCTTCCAGTGCATGATCGGCTATCAACCTCCATTGTTTCCCTGGACAGGTGAACCTTCGGACGTTCCAGCTGTAGACTACTGGTTCCGAGCGAGAGAGTGTGGGACTCAGCTCACATCCACCTCCAGCGTGCCATACGGAGACACAAGGCCTTTGCAGATGCTCGACGTGCCGCCACTCCAGTTAACCATCCAGGAGAAAAGGTATGGCTTTCAACTAGAGATCTGGGTCTACATCTGCAATGCAGAAAGCTGAGTCCCTGCTACATTGGTCCATTCACGGTCGAGAGGCAGATCAACGAGGTCACCTACAGGCTACACCTACCCCCCAGGTACCGCATTCACCCCTCTTTCCACATGTCCCTACTGAAACCCTTTTCTCCTGCCACTCCAGATGCCCTGGAACCTCAGGAACCCCCCCCTCCAGAGATCCTCGACCAACCATCCATGTACCAAGTAAAGGACATCCTGGACTCGCGGCCACGGGGTGCCCAGCTGGAATACCTGGTGGACTGGGAGGGGTAGGGACCAGAAGAACGTTCCTGGGTGGCCCGGGACGATATGCTAGTTCCCATGCTTCTGGAGGAGTCCCAGCGACTACATCCTAATCGTCCCGCACCCAGAGGCCGTGGTGGCCCTCGTCACCGCATCAGGGCGTCAGGAGCCGCCCCTGGAGGAGGGAGTAATGTCAGGAACTCACAGTCACAGCCACCCCAATCATCACCAGCACCTGATCCAAATCACTCCCGATCCCAATCGCCGGAGTACTGATCACCTGCACCTGCACCCAGCAATTACTCACCAGGATAAAGCCACCATCACGCCAGTACTCCGGCATCCAGTCTACCATTCACTACCCCGAATTGGTGCCCGACCTATCTCCTCTAACCTGTCATTTCTGTGTCCTCAGATTCCCTTTGACAATCTCCACCGATACTCCTTTGCTGTCTCCCCCTGTGTTACTTTCCAGAGCTCTGGGATTTATCCTTGCAAAGACTTTTCATTTCATTGTCACACTGCAACTTGTAAATAAACTGTCTACTTTCACTAAACCCTCTGCCTGCATCCTGGTTTGTGACAGTATGTTACGTCACTTTATTATTTTATTTTAAAATGTCCCCACAAGGTCAAAATTTATTACAATATTAATACAAAGTTCTGTCAATCTGATATAATCACATCATTATTCACATGGCACAGCTGATTGGTTCTTTTCACATCAGCAGCCAATGAGCTGCTGCTCAACATTCAAATACTTGGCAAGTGCTTGCTGTAGCAGTTGCAGCGCACTTCAGAAACCCCCCAGCTACCCCAGCTCCACCTGTATAGATCTGCTATGGGATGATTTCATGTATGTTATGAATGGGGGTTAGTTTGTTATCTCAGTACTTGCTCTGCAGCAGTGTAGCAGATCTACTCCACCAAGACCAAATACATTAAATTGCTATCACCATGCTAAACTGTCAGAGAGTTGTCATGACAGAACTATACTTGTGAGGACATTTGGTCCCCATAATGTAGGGAATACGGGACACACACACAGAAGCAGCTCTATTCACTGCTGCAAAGTCTGGAAGAGACACTCAAATTCAGATACTAAACATGAGAAGCTTCAGAAAACAGATCAGCTATAGGAAAGTCATCTCTGGTTGGTGACGGCTGAAATCTCTCACTCTATAAGAACATTTGATCCTTCAGCTGTGTGAGAGAGAGAATATACACCAAAACGTCAAAAGTGTAATAGCACATTAGATGGTCCACACAAACATGTGGTTTAAGACAGTTATTTCTATCTTTGGCTTTAGTGTGCTTTAGTGAGTGCAAATCTACAGACATTATATGTGCAGAACCATCCAGGACTAAGCAGAAAACACAGCAGTCCTGAACCTCTGAAAAGATCTGAATACTGGAGAACACTGAACCTTCACACAAAGGTTTCCTAGGCAACCCCGCTCAGATTGAGTCGAGAGGAAGAACAATAGAAGCAGCTCGGCTTCTAACACATAAAAGGATTAATTATTACCCGCCGTCTCCCAAGAACAGAAACAGGAGGAGAGCGAGGAGCGCCTAGCACTAGGACGGCCTGGAATAAACACTTATTAGGATTCCAAACATGACTGACAAATGAAAATTCCTCCCAAACTTTGGCATAAATCATGCTAATCAACAATCAGGCACTTTCTGCTGCAATCATAGGCACGTGTAGGTGCGAGTGCGTTCCCTGTGTTAACAACGAGTGTCTTGCCGCTGTCATCATCTGCTGGTAATTGCTCTATCCTCTGGCCCATGTGTAGCACCAGCGGAGAGACTGTAAAGGAGAAGTGCACACAGATGGATATTAATATCTGTCTTACTGCAACATCACACCGTGTTCATCAGAACAGCATATTTCTTCTGCAGAGACAGAAGTCTGTTTAAAGCAGTGTTGGGGAAAAATAATTTTAAAAGTAATGCACTGCAATATTGTGCTACTCTCACCAAAAAACAAACTAATCATGTTACTTAGTTACTTTTTATGGAAAGTAATGCATTACGTTACTTTTGAGTTACTGTTTCTCATCTGGGCTGGACTTGCTTAACTGTTTTTGTTTTTAATATATATATATATTATCTATTTTTGGCAAATGTAAAAGTCCTTTCACACCAAAAGTGAAATGAATAATCCTCAACCGTTCTGGATTGCATGAAGAATGGGAAGCAGGAGAAAAAAGTACTTTATGGACTAAAGTACATAATTTTTTACAAAGGTTCAAGTTGAAACTTTGTTTTTCTTTGGAAGTGTATTAGTTATATAGTGGAATGGAGACTGTGTTTGACTTCCAAACCAAACAACTGTTTCTAATTTTGGTCTATCTGGCAAAGAAATGTATATTGTTACTGTGGTCATCTCCTCAGGTACCCTCTTTTAAAATGTGGTTGTCTCAAATATCTACGTTACTTCCACTTAAGAAACTCACCTATGATATAAATCAAAAGTCTAATGATTTTTGGCAGTTAGGGACACCTCTCTGGTGCTACATTAACAACCTCTCTTTATCTTCTATTCTATGGTGCATATTTAGGCTCTAGCCTGACTGTATTAACGTTTCTACCTGATTGTATGCTTCTCATTGTTTCCCCCTGTATAGCTGAGACTGTATCTGTATGTTTATGTGCATTAGAATAACAGACTAATAATTTTTTTTCACTTGTAATTCTTGTAATTCATCACCCCCAACACTGGTTAAAAAGACTCAAACCATTCTTAAACATCAGGTTAGTTCATCACTGTACTACAACTCAAAACTCAAAGACAGTCTAAAAAGGAATTCAATTAAAAAAGGGATGATATGTCATTGTATTTTTCATGGCTCATTTGTAAGTCTTGATGTCTCTCCTACAGAACTCCACACACTATCCCACAGTGCCACGTGTGTGTATTGAGGTCAGGAAATGCCAGAACACCTTTTAACGACCCTGGATAACGACGCTTGTTGCTGTGAAATGTGTCACGACAGTAATTTGGTTGAGCAAATCCACGGCAGCTGTGCGCAGCAGAGATCAGACAAAACAAATGTGAGGAAGTTGTGGCCCAGTGGTTAGAGAATTTGACTCCTAACCCTAAGATTGTGGGGTCGAGTCTCGGGCCGGCAATACCACAACTGCGGTGCCCTTGAGCAAGGCACCGAACCCCCAACTGCTCCCCGGGTGCCGCAGCATAAATGGCTGCCCACTGCTCCGGGTGTGTGTGTTCATTGTGTGTGTGTGTGTTCACTGCTGTGGGTTTGCACTTTGGATGGTTAAATGCAGAGCACGAATTCTGAGTATGGTGTTAGTATGTCACGTCACTTTCACTTTCAAATGAATCTGCTCATCTGCACCTCAGGAGAGTCTCTGTAGTCTGTAGGTTTTTTTTTTTGTGGATTATTGACACTTTTTTCCTAATTAATGTTGTTCAGTTGCTTTGACGCAATCTTTTTGTTTAAAGCGCTATATTAATAAAGGTGACTTGACTTGACTTGACTTAATGGATCTAGTAGCACGGTGGCTGCTGCAACCACACTTGACAAAATCTCACCAAGTGAACACCAAAGTGAAAAGTTTCTGTCTGACCATTTCACCAAATGAAGACTTTTTATGCCATACAGAACATCTAAAATTTACTGTATTGAACTGTAATTTTCACTGCTTTTTACTAATGTCTTTCTTCTACTAATATACATGCTAAAAGGGCTTAAAGCCCACTCATACATTCAACTCCTCAGTGTTTGGTAATACTGGACCTGTGGAGATTTTGTGCATCTCCCCTGATTCAGCTCGCTAGTTAAAGGATTCATGAACTGGTTGGGTCAGATAACTTTAACCTTAACCCTAACCCTAAACATACAGTATTGCGCTGTGGACCAGGATTAACTACCACTGCATTAGTGTGTTGAAAGCTTGAGTGGGCCACTGAGGCTTTTTACTAACTGCACGTTTTGAGAACAAATGAGGATTATAATTTGAAACAGGTGGTCAACCTTGATCAACCAGTATCTTTTAATAGTGACCTCAAGGATCAGACCACAAGCTCACCGATACACTCAGTCGAGCAGCGATGTTGAACTAACTCGCCATCTACAGTTACAGCCCTGCCTTTTAGGGAAGCAATGGGCCATTATGGTTCTGCCTGTAACAAGCTGACAGTTCAAGGAGCCTGAAGAAGCGCTGCTGTGTAATACATGAGCAGACAGGGAAAGGCTTCTATTCAAGACTTAATCACCTTAGCGCAACAGAAACTCACAAATAACCTTTACGTTTCTGAAAATTGCTGCCTCTTGCAGATGAGTTTAAATGATATTTTCATCAGCATTCTTCAATGTCTGGTTGAAAAAAGAGGACATGAAATCAGCACTATGCTTCTGAGACAGACAGAATGAGGTTCTGCAGCTATTATTTAAATAATTACAGCGCATTTTAAACAAACACTCTCCATTTGATCTTCATATGTCAATGCATGATAGAGCAAGTCTATCCGGTAAGTCAAGGAAAAATTAAAAATAATAATAACATTTATATAAATTGCAAATCTCTTTTGTGCAGGTAAACTATTAGACAAACAAATGTTCCCTCTCATCTGTCTCCATCGGCCCATTAGAATGCAATTTCCCTACGTAATATTCTGTAAGACGTTTTGCTCTCTCTAATCCTTAATGCTCGTTCTTCTTTAACGGAGGTATCAGAACTTTAAATGAGTTCCTAACACCCCCCGTCCCCTCTCAAGCTTGACATCTCCTCAGCAATTCCCCAATAAACGCCCACTCCATCTTATCTCCAACAGACCATGCCTGCACCATCACACGCAGGAGGGCCGACGCTCCACAGCCCTAATCGCAGTGCTAATGCTGATTACAGCTGCGGCTGCCGTCGAGAGTCTTATCGTTAACCGGCCGGAGGACGGGCTGTTCTCTCCACCAGTGGGCTCTCGGCCCTGTTTGTTTGCTTTCTTCTCCTCCCTCGATTCCCGTCCTTCTCACCCACTGCAGCGGCCAAAAACATAGTAAGGTGTGAGTGTTAGCAGAGTCCAGAGTCACTCCTGATTGAGACTGAAAAACAACAGATTGTTTACACTGCACCCATTTGGGACGTGTTTCTGGTCTACATGGTCTACACATGATCATCAGGGGTCAAGGAGAGCTTGATTTGTTCAGGATTAGAAAAGTGTCAAATGAAAAACACGGGGAGAAACAAACACTTCAAACAAAGAGAGAAACAACGTCTGTAAAAATGAAATCCACTTAATCAAAGAGTCAATTATTTGAAGGTAAGAGATCAGAATTATACATAATTGAAATTTAAAATGTATTGGATAAACAGAAGCAGATGAATAATAAATCATTTCAAAACCCTATTTCCAAACACTCTGTAATACAAGGACAACTGAGCAATTTTAGACCAAATTAATGAAACAGGATAAGACATCAAAGCTTTGAAACCTCCAAAAAAGGCTGTCCCGACGGCATTTTAAATGATACAAAATCATACTAATTTCATACTAAAACTATTTAACATAATTCTCGGTATCTGACACTTTCCTAAAATCTTGGACCTAAGGACGCATTAATTTGACACAACTTTATTGTTAGCTTACATTTAAATTAATTTTGCAACCATAAAGTCAGCTTATGGATTTACAATTTACAACACAAGACTTACTGTTCATGCACAACATACTTCAAAAATAAACTCTCATTAAACACCTCATTGTTCCTGGTTAAGCAGCAAAACAGACTGATTGAACCATCACAAGAAAAGAAAATTTAAAAATGTGAAAATTTAAAGAGAAAATGTGCATCTGGTTTGTTGATTTACAAAAAGCATTTGATTTAATCTGTCATGGTGGATTATTAGCAAAAGCGGAAAACTTTATGATTTAGTCAAATAGTACAAAACACTTCATCATCACTGGCAACACACAAACTGGAAGCTTCTTTCAGGGATGTGAGTGAGACAGTGATGCTGCTTGTAGTGGCACCTAGTTGCTTCTAATTCTTCTGTACCACCTTTTGAAGTCAGTCAAATTATAACCAGTATTTGAAACACGAGCAAACCACAATCTTCTTTTTAAATGTTTACTTCCAAAACATAAAATAAAAAAATGTTATATAGACATGGTACGCACGGTCAAAAAACTGTGTTGCTTCCAACTTCTCGAACTTCAAACTAAAACTAAACACATCCAATCGCTTGCGTTATGACGTAGTGTGATCTGACTGGAAGCTCAAAATAATTAAATGTTATCAGATCTAAACATTACTAAGTATGTATTTTAAACCAAAGAAATTCTTATGAATTTTAATGAAATATTTCCTTATTAATTTTACTAAATTATTATTTCAGATGAACTAATCCCTATGTGGCTCTTACATTACCCGGCCCCTAATTGGTTAGGCAGGAGGACTAAGCAATTAAAAACTTAAACACTGAGAGCAAAACAATTTCTAAATGTCCATAAACTATCAACTTGTTTCTTCTTTCTTCACTCTTCTGACGTTGCTTCTTCCAACAAGCACAGTTTTTTTATAGGCCTTTCCAGAGTGTTGGTCTTGGTCTTTATCTTCACTCTTCGTACTGTTCCATTGGAGTCCGGCAAAGTTTCAACTACCTTTCCCATGAGCCAGGAGTTCCGTGGGGAAGAACTATCCACTAGTAACACAACATCTCCCGTCATGAAGTTTCTTCTTGGCATTTCTGGCGCTCCTGAAGAAGTGGAAGGTATTCATGTATCCGTCTAGTCCAAAATAAATCCACAAGATATTGAACTTGCTTCCATCTCTTTCTTGTGTACATGTCATCTTTGCTGAAAATCCCTGGAGGCATGTTGGGTTGAGATTTCAACAGCAGTAAATGATTGGGTGTTAGAGGTTCTACGCCATTCACATCATCTGAAATAGTTGTAAGCGGCCTACTGTTGATGATGCTTTCGACTTCACACATTATTGTCAGAAGACAATCATCGTTCACTGCTTGCTCTTTCAAAAGGGAATTATGGATTCTTTGCACAGTCCGAATTTGTCTTTCCCAAATTCCACCTTGGTGCGAAGCAGCTGGGCTATTGAATATCCACTTTATTCCCTTTGGTTGCAAGGCCTTTTCAATCTTGCCATTATCCAGCCGTTGAATGGCTTCTCTCAACTCTCTTTCAGCAGCCACAAAATCTGTGCCGTTGTCAGAACGCATGATGGTAACTTGACCTCTCCTGCACATAAAGCGACGAATTGCATTATTGCAGGAGTCTGTGTCGAGGCTATTTGCAACTTCGAGAGTGAGACAAGTGAACATCACGCCGTACCTTTTGACTGTACTCCGGCCCGGCTTGACATCAAACGGCCCAAAGAAATCAACATTGGTATTTGGTGAAGGAAGGCTTATCTGGCAAGAGCCTATCTTCAGGCAGGTTTGCCATCTTTTGCTCACCAACCTTTCCAATAATCCTGCGGCACACTGTACATTTGTTGATTATTTTTCAAATTGCAGAATTAGCTTGCGGGATCCAGTACCTGCACCTCAGTTGTGCCAAGACATAACTGTGTCCGCAGTGTACTGTTCTTTGGTGTATGTCTCTCAAAATCAATGTAGCAACTCTGCTGTGCTTTGAAATAATTGCTGGATGTTTAGCGTTTTCTGGCATGGCAGACTTGTTGAGTCTTCCGCCAACCCTTAACGTGCCATCTTGAAGAATCGGATCCAATTTAAACAGCTGACTGCTGTGACTCAGCTGTTTACCTTTCTCCAGTACTTTGATTTCTTCTCCAAACTGCTGTCTTTGACTGAATTTGATTATTTCCGATTCTGCGACAACCAGATCATCCAAAGTAAATGATTTATTTTTTTTTTTTTTTGTTTTTTTGATTTTTTTTTTTTGTTTTTGTTTTTTATTTTTTTGTTTTTTTTTCAGTTTCCCTGATCTTTCTTGATATTTCCTTTCTTTCCTCTTTCAGTTTCCACAGATTTTCCTTCACCTTTAAAATCCACGCCACTGATCTTTTTAGTTTATGCCAGTCTGAGTAATAGCTGATCAGTTTGTCGATTTGTTCCATGTTTTCTTCAACTTTGATCATGTTGACTTTAGCTCCATTCTTGACTTCCAGATCATTTTGAAGGCTTTCCTTCCTTCGCACAGGTTGTTCCGACCAATCACATTCCTTGTCCAGCAAGAAGTCCGGCCCATTGATCCAGGTTCCTCCTTGCATCAAACTTTTAGCTTTCAGGCCCCTGCTGGCTTGATCTGCAGGATTTTCTGTTGTTCTGACGTACTTCCATTGTGATGGCTTGGTTGCTTCTCGGATCAACGAGATTCTGTTCGCAACAAAGGTTTTGAAAAGAGCAGTTTCACTGTCAATATATCTGAGCACAGTAGTACTGTCTGTCCAAAAAATAGATTGTTGCAATGGAACTTAAAGCTCTTGATGTAACATCTTGTCTATTTTAACAGCGACAACTGCTGCGGTCAACTCGAGTTTGGGAATGGTGACCAGTTTGAGTGGAGCCACTCTTGCCTTCCCCATGAGGAATGCACAACATTTCTCACCTTGGCTATTCTCTAGCAGCAGATAAGACACAGTGCCATATGCAGACTCAGAAGCTTCTGAAAAATGATGTAACTGTGCTAATGCAGTGCATCCAAAATCTGTAGGCTTCAAACACCTGCTCACATGGAAAGTAGAGAGATGACTGACATCTTCAATCCATCTTTTCCAAACTTCAGGGTGTTTTCCGCCAATGTTCTCATCCCATCCATATTGTTCTTTACAAAGATCTTTCAGCAGGAGTTTAGCGGGCAAGATGACCGGACCCAGAAAGCCAAGGGGGTCGTAGATGGAATTCATGACTGATAAAAGGCCTCTTCTGGTCATCAGCTTGTCTTGCAGCTTCATACTGTAGGTGAAAGTATCAGTTTCTGTGTCCCACTGTACACCGAGGGTCCTCTCGACTGTCAAAGCGTCATGTCTTAGATCCAGGTCCTTCACTTCGCTGGCTCTATGCACTTCAGGGATTGCCCTTAGTTCTTTTGGCGCCGATACAGGATGGCTGCCTCCGTGACGTGCTCTGCAGTTGTTTTTGTGTTTTTGTTAGTTTGTCCTGTCTTTAGTTATATTCCTGCAATCAGTTTCACCAGGGACGAATTGCTGGACATTCGGCACCACACATCTCCCGATATATTACCGGTTTTCGACTATTCTGATGTTTTGCTGGACATTTTTGTCGGTGGAGCAGCTGCGCTGATCACACGCTTCAAGAGGACGCGCAGACGAGGAAAAAGAGCTGGCGCGCTCGTGAGACTCAGAAAACGCGGATTTCGAACGCTGTTGCCTAGCATCCATCTGGCAAATCTCCGCTCTCTCCCCCAACAAAACGGACGAACTCCTTCTGCTCTCTCGGACAAATAAGGATTTCCCACACTCTGCTGCTCTGTGTTTCACGGAAACTTGGCTGCATGACGCTATTCCGGACAGCGGGCTCCATCTGCCGGGCTTTCAGCTGTTCAGAGCGGACCGCGATACAGAATCAACGGGGAAATCGCGCGGCGGCGGAACGTGCTTTTACATCAATGAACGGTGGTGTACAGATGTAACTGTGTTAAAAAAGATGTGCTGCTCAGATCTAGAAACACTCTTCATTAACTGCAAGCCGTTCTATTCGCCGCGGGAGTTTCACTCGTTCATTCTGGTGAGCGTTTACATCCCTCCGCAAGCGCATGTAAGTCTGGCTTTACAGAAACTCGCTGATCAGATCACAGAGACAGAACAACAACACCCGGACTCCATTTTAATCATTCTTGGGGACTTTAATAAAGCCAACCTCTCCCGTGAGCTGCCAAAATACAGACAGCATGTTACATGTCCCACAAGAGACAGTAATATATTGGATCACTGTTACACCACAATAAAGGATGCATATCACTCTGTTCCACGAGCAGCTTTGGGAAGTTCTGATCACTGTCTGATTCATCTTATACCGACTTTGTGGCAGAAAACTAAAATCAGCTAAACCTGTAGTAAGGACTGTAAAAAAGATGGACTAATGAAGCAGAGCAGGATTTACAATCTTGTTTTGACCTCACTGATTGGAGTGTTTTTGAAGCTGCTGCCACTGATCTGGACGAACTCACAGAGACTGTAACATCTTATATCAGTTTCTGTGAGGATATGTGTATTCCTACCAGGACTCAACTAATTTACAACAATGACAAACCGTGGTTCACAGCAAAACTCAGTCAGCTCCGTCAGGCCAAAGAAGATGCTTTCAGGAAGGGGGACAATGTCTTGTATAAACAGGCTAAATACACACTGGAAAAGGAGATCAAAGTGGCAAAGAGGAATTTATTCTGATAAAATAAGGACTCAGTTCACTTCCAACGACTGAGCATCAGTGTGGAAAAGTCTGAAAGAGATCACCAATTACAAGACACCATCCCCCAGCACTGTGGAGAATCAACGACTGGCAGACGATCTGAACGAGTTTTACTGCAGGTTTGAAAGAACACCCATCACCTGCCCTGAACATCTCTCCACACAACCGTTCACACCATTTACACCTCTTGCAACCCGCCCTGAACACCTCTCCACACAACCGTTCTCACCATTCCACACCTCCTGCATCCCCCTATCCCCCCACACCTGCAATACAGATAAGCGAGGATGCGGTGCGCCAGGTCTTCCGGAAGCAGAAAAGGAAAAAAAAGCACCAGGCCCAGACTGTGTTACACCAGCTTGTCTGAAATCCTGTGCTGACCAGCTAGCCCCCATCTTCACACAGATCTTCAACAGATCACTGGAGCTGTGTGAAGTCCCTTCATGCTTCAAACGCTCCACCATCGTCCCTATCCCAAAGAAATCCAAAATTACAGGACTAAATGACTACAGGCCTGTGGCTTTAACGTCTGTGGTCATGAAGTCATTTGAAAAACTGGTGCTGGCCCACCTGAAGGACATTACTGGACCCTTACTGGATCCTCTTCAGTTTGCCTACAGAGCAAACAGGTCTGTGGACGATGCAGTAAACATTGGACTGCATTATGTTCTGCAACACCTAGACAGACCAGGGACTTATGTGAGAATCCTGTTTGTGGACTTCAGCTCGGCCTTCAACACGATCATCCCAAACCTCCTCCTCCCCAAACTAACTCAGCTCTCTGTGCCCACCTCCGTCTGTCAGTGGATCAACAGCTTCCTGACAGACAGGCAGCAGCTAGTGAGGCTGGGAAAATACACATCCAGCACCCGTACAATCAGCACTGGAGCTCCCCAGGGCTGTGTTCCTCTCACCACTGCTCTTCTCCCTGTACACTAATGATTGCACATCTAAGGACCCCTCTGTCAAGCTCCTGAAGTTTGCAGATGACACCACACTCATCGGCCTCATTCAGGATGGTGACGAGTCTGCTTACAGACAGGAGGTTAAAGAGCTGGCTGTCTGGTGTACTCTCAACAACCTGGAGCTTAACACGCTCAAAACAGTGGAGGTGATCGTGGACTTCAGGAGAAACCCCCCCTGCCCCCCCCCCACTAACCATCATGAACAGCACTGTGACTGCAGTGGAGTCATTCAGGTTCCTGGGCACCACCATCTCTCAGGACCTGAAGTGGGACATTCACATTGACTCCATTGTGAAAAAGGCCCAGCAGAGGTTGTACTTCCTTCGCCAGCTGAGGAAGCTTAACCTGCCACAGGAGCTGCTGAAACAGTTCTACTCCGCCATCATTGAATCCGTCCTCTGCACTTTCAGTAACTGTCTGGTTCAGCTCAGCTTCTAAATCTGACCTCAGAAGACTACAGAGGGTAGTCCGGACTGCAGAGAGAGAATCATCGGTACAAACCCTCCTGTCTATTCAAGAACTGTACTTATCCAGAGTGAGCAAAAGGGCTGGCAAAATCACTCTGGACCCCTCACATCCAGCACACTCCCTGTTTGAACTGTTGCCATCTGGTCGACGCTACAGAGCTCTGAGCACCAGAACGGCCAGACACAGGAACAGTTTCTTCCCCCAGGCAATCCATCTAATGAACACTTGACAATAACTGTGGAACACATTAGACTATTTATATTTACAGACACATATACTTATTATCTAACACACATACTTAGTGTACACTTAAATTATTATTTTTTTGCACATAATATACCTGTACATACATAACTGCTCGTAATATATCTGCCATACAATTGTCAATTTGTATATTGTCATTCCTTACCTACTGATTTGTATTTTTTGTATTTTTTTATTCTTTTATTGTGTGTTTTTTGTTTCTGTCATTCTCTTGCACTGCGGAGCTTCTGCTTCTGTCACGAAAACAAATTCCTCGTATGTGTAAACATACCTGGCAATAAAGCTCATTCTGATTCTGATTAACACCATCCTGCTATTGCTCACCCACTTTGTTAAAGTGTAGCCTCCGCTGGCACACAGGGTCACTGCATCTTCTTCTTTAGCTACACTCTTCAAACAGTCATCTACGTAGAAGTTGCGCAGAACTGTCTGGAGAGTTTCTGGAGATACATCAGCCTTGTGATCTTCAGCAGTTCTTTTTAGTGCATATGAGGCAACACTTGGTCAAGGAGTGGCTGCGAAGAGGTGCACAGTCATTCGGAATTCCTCCATAGGCTCATTTAACCTGCCGTTGGGCCACCAAAGAAAACAGAGTAGGTTTCACGTTCCGGCACCTTGACCTGATAAAACATTGACTCGATGTCCACCATTATAGCTACTGGCTCCTCACGAAATCTTAAAAGCACACCAACTAATGTGTTGGTCAAGTCAGGTCCTTGGAGCAGTTCACTATTCAGAGACCTATCTTGAAACAAAGCTGTGCAGTCGAAGACCACCCGCAACTTTTTTTTCTTCGAGTGAAACACCCCGTGATGTGGTATGTAAAACAGCCTGTTGTCTTCACGATTAAGCTGTTGGACTGGAACTTTTACAGCGTAGCCTTTGTCAATGATGGTCTCCATGAAGCTCTTGTACTCTTCAAAAAATTCAGGATTCTTCTTGAACTTTTTAATGTTTAGTTTCTTTTGCAGGTCTTCTGTGCAGAACGTTGCTGTGCTTCCCGTCACTCCTTTTCGATTTGATCTTCACCGGTACTATTGACAGCACACATTCCGCTTCTCCGGCCCCCATGAGGCTACAGGACTCTTGCAGTATAGAAACTTGAGCACAAGATACTTCACTTCCATGACGAGCATCTTTCTTTTCAGGTGAGACAGAACCTTCTTCCTTTATTATTTGCAGACTGTCTGGATGCTTTAAAGCACACTCTTTACACTCAATTCTTCTTTTGCAGAATTTGCTAAGATGACCCGGAACTAAGCATCCAAAACACAAGCCCTTCAGTTTTAATCCACACGCTCCTTATGTGGTTGGTGTTTGATTTTGCTGCATGAGGCAAGGGTATGTGATTGCTGGCAGTACAAACAAGGCTTCTCAAAGGCACTCACAGTTTTACTTGAATTTGCTGGCTTAACATGCATTTCTTGAGGCCCTTTGCCTTCGGTGAAAACAGTTGTTGACCTCTTTTCTTCCATGATGGTTTTCTTTTTGTTCAATCTTTCCACTTGAGATTGGGCGGCTGTCTGAGATATTACCAAAGAGGGGATCCATTGCTATTCTAGCTTGGTGGTCTATGTAACTCACCAAATCAGCAAACTTTGCTCTCCTGCCTCTTCGCTCTTTTATGTCATAAGCTTCAGCGTGCCAAAATTCTTTCAATTTATATGGTAACTTAGACACCACTGTCCTTAAGTTGGTTGGGTTATCCATCTCCTCTAAGAATTCGATGTCTTCCATAGTACTGCGACATCCAATCAAAAACATTGCATAGGCGCTCAACGCTTTCCCATCATCAGATTTCACTTGAGGCCATTTAAGTGCTTTGTCAATGTATGCGCTGGCAATCCGTAATTCATACCCATAGTGCTTATGAAGTAGTCACTTCACCTCGCAGTAGCCTTTGTTTGGCATCATATGAGCACAGCTGCGAACAAGCTCTTGAGGTTCACCAGCCATAAATTGTTCCAAGAAGTACAATTTGTCTTGATCATTGCTGCTTTTCTGCTCTTTTGCGTGTTCAAACGCCCTCATGGAAGATTTGTATTGTAGCGCATCACCCTTGAACACAGGAATGTCCTTGGTTGGTAGATGAGATAGCTGTTGTTGTTTTACTAGTAGCTCAGTGATTACATTCTGTTTTTGCATAACCGCTATTATGTCATCACGTCTGTTAGATTGAGCATTAGACACATAATTGAAGACCAGTTGAGATTGTTGTTGTATTCGGGAGTGCTGTGTATGTGGTTGAACATGAGTGTTCGTATTAGCTTGCTGTGGAAGCAAAATGCTAGTTCTTTCCTTCACGTGTCCACTTTGTGACTTTTGCACTGCTGCATAGCTACTTAAACCATCTTCAGATCTTTCATATTCTTTAAGCACCCTTAATTTTGCTTTACTCTCAGCTAACGCAGTTTCCAGCACTAACTCTTCCTTTTCAGCTTTGATTTTAGCTGCTTCAAACTCAAGCTGTAGCATTTTCTTTATTGCGTCATCAGATTTACATTTTTAAACTAGAAATGGAGTAATTACTAAGCATGTCTTGTCAAATAACAGCAGTAGCATTAGCAGCAGCAGCAAGCAGTTTTAGTTCAGAAGCAGTTTGTGAGAATATAACGTCAAGCATCGCGGATTTAGAATAGTAAAGTGAATTAGGCATTACCTTATTTGCGCAAAATCTCAAATGCTTTTGATATCTTCTGTGGGCATTCATTCATACAACAACCGTGAATGGATGTTTGCAGATGCAAACATCACTAGTGGGGTCGGTTTGCAGTCTGCGTTTCAAAGTTGTTCACAGTTTAAGTCAAGGTGAACCCGTATAACTGTCTTTCATAAACGTCATACTGTCAACAGCCTTACTTTTTTAACCATAACAAATTAATGAGCAGCACAAAATAATATACTTGCTCATAAGTGTACTTGTACCACATTGCAATGCACTCAAAAGAGGGAGCACTTATTCTTAAAGGGCCCATATCTCTATTTCACTTGCTACTTTGGTTCAGTGATAGTGAAGAGTTTGTAATGAAAGTCATGTTTAGTGATAATTTAAATATAATCATGAATTCGTTTAAAATATAAAATTACTACTAATAATAAATAATTTCCAATCAGTAGCCCATGTACAAAGCCCATGTACAATGTAGCTAATAGCAGGGCACTCTTAAACTGGGATTTACTATCGTGTTTTCAGTTGGGCTTACAGCAATTAGAGTGTAGCAGTAGTATCATTTAATCAAGATTGTGTTATTACCAAATTGTTAGTAGCAGTATGTATAGCAAATCAAGTCAAATTATTACTGTAATTTATAGCAGCAGCAGCAGAAAGTATCTGGTGCATGAAATTTTAGTGATAACACATGGGGTAAGTAACTCTTTAAAATTGGAATAGGCTTTTATCACTTCGTTTATTTAACCGGGCGTACAGAGATTTTGTGAAATCTTCAAAGCGAAATAGGCATTATTTGTTTGCCATCATTGTTTAATAAAGATGCTTATAGTAATTCTAAGTACTTTCGTGCAGCTGTAGCAGCAGAAGCATTGCCTAGTTATTCAGATCTCAATCTTTAGCAAATTTAATAGCATATTCAGAATCAATGTTATAAATAATATTAGCAGCAGACTGCATAGCAACCAATTATCACTGTTATAGTAGGGACAGCAGAAAGTACATTAGTTGCATGAAATTTCAGTGATATTGCATGGATGGGCTACAGCAATTCTAGTATTTTCATGAGCGTAGCAGCAGTATCCATAGAATCAGATTGTGTTATTAGCAAATTATTAATAGCAGTATGCATAGCAAATCAAATCAAATCATGCTTTTAGTTGCAGCAGCAGTAGGTAGACTGTAGTTTACATTCACATTTATTCATTTTGCAGACTCTTATATCCAAAGCAACTTACACTTGCAATTGCTGAAGTTCAGTGACTAAAAATTGATGGTATGTGAACTCCTCAAGCGAATAGGCATCACTTGCATTTCATTTATTTAAAAGGGGCTTAGCAATTCTAAGTAATATGCATAGTTATTCAGATTGCATTTAGCAAATTTAATAGCAGCAGCATGCATAGCAAATTCATATGCAATGTTAGAAATAATATTAGCAGCAGGAAGTCAAATTGTTGCTAATATAGCAGCGGCAGCAGAAAGTACTTTAGTTGCTTGAAAATTCAGTGAAAACGCATGGGGTAAGTAACTCTTAAGTGAAACAGGCATTTTATTTCCTTGCTATTTAACATGGCTTACAGTAGATTTTGGGAACCCTTCAAAGCAAAATAGGCATTTTTTGATTGCTTTTGCTTGTTAATAAAGACGCTTATAGCAGCAGCACACATAACAAATTCAGACGCAATGTTAGAAATATTAGCAGCAGTCTGCATGGCAATCGAATTATCATTGTTGCTATATAGCAGCGGCAACAGAAAGTACATTTAGTTGTGTGAAATTTCAGTGATAACACTTGGATGACATTGAACTTTTAGGTGAAATAGGCATTTTATTACTTTGCTATTCAATTCAACAGGATTTATAGAACTCTTCAAAGCAAAATAAGCATTAATTGACTGGTTCTGGTTATTTGTAAAGGGGCAGTAGCAATTCTAAGTACTTTTGTGCAGCAGCCAGTATGCATAGCTATTCAAATCGCAATGTAGCAAATTTTATAGCATGCACAGCAATTCAGATGCAAGGTTAGAAATAATATTAGTAGCAGCATGCATAGCAGTCATATTATTATTTTTGCTAGCAGCAGCAGCAGAAAGCTGTTTAGTTGCATGAAATTTCAGTGATAAATCATGGAGAGTAAATTTAACTCTTTAAGTGCAATAGGCATTTATTACTTGCTTATTCAACAGGGCTTGATTATGCTTTGTAAATTCTGATAAATGCTACAACCTCAACAGCTCGCACAGTAAATTCCTACTATAACATTGTGAATATCATTAACAGCCACTGCATCTACTCAACTCAGTATTGAAATGTTAGTGAATATTATCATAGTAGCAGAAGTTAAGTTGCGTTGGCCGCATCACTGAATACATTGCGGACGGCTTTACCTATCGTAATGGGTCTATTGACTTTGTCATGTTGTGCTGCTCGTATCTGGTGTAGACACCATGCTAGAGTAAAATAGGCAATCGCCTAGCTACTTGTGCTAATGTATGAATCTCTCAGCAGTTCAGTCTTTTATGCAGTAGCAGCAGCTTGCATAGGCATTCAGTCATTGAGATTTTCCTCAGCAGCAGCATGCATGGCTTTTCTATGTTGTGAATTTTAATTCGGACACAGTTAATATAAAAGTGCACTCATTTAAATAAAGTCACTGTAGTGTCCTGCTCAAGACCATCTTGGAATGAGCCATGCCTTTAGGAATGATGTGTTCATACAGTTCAAACATTATCGTTCTTAATATGCAATATATATATTTTAAATTATCAAAATAAATGAGCAGCTTTAGTCCTGGAATTAGTCCTGGGCATATGACTCCACAACTACAGGGTGTACAGTGATTTATTATTTTGCCAAATGTTGTTAGCTTATTAATAAGTTAAAGGTAAGTATTTCCATTGCAGTAACGTTGATGAACATAAAAAAATACATCTCTTGAACGAAAAATGTAAAACTATTTGCTCAGGCCGCTGAGCCTGAGTCAGGTGGTTGCTGGGGGTTACTTCATCTATCAGCCTACAATGTGATTCCTGTTTGTTAACCACACGGAGTGCCCGTTTCTACCTAGGTTAGTTTGAGCTATTGGCTCAGACACACATAGTTATTTAGGTCATTAGTTAAATAAACCTAAGGGTACAGCGCCCAGGTTCACATCGCTAAGCCACTACCATAATTTCCGGACTATAAACCGCAACTTCTTTCCCACGCTTTGAACCTCGCGGCTTAAACAATGACGTGGCTAATATATGGATTTTTCCCGCTTTCAAAATTATTTTTTTTTTAAAAAAAAAACACATTCTGTGACCTGCTCAGTATTTTGGCGGCATGAAGCTTTCATTAGACCAATGAAATTGCCGAACGGGTTAAGGTCAAACAACTTTTTTGTTTACTGTATAGATTAAATCGAGTGCGCTCAAACTTCCCATCATTCTGATTACGGTAGTCATTTTGTCACCCTCATCATGGCAAAGACACGGAGAAATGCATATGATGCAGCTTTCAAGTAATATATGGATTTTTCCCGCTTTCAAAATTGAAGGTGATTGATCTGGCTGTTGGAAAAGGAAATAGAGCTTCTGCACGGGAGCTTGGTATTGATGAGTGGGTGATTGACTCAGTGCAAAAAGACAACTAAAGCTTTCAGAGGGAAGAAAAGCAGATGGCCCGAACTAGTAAATGGGCTCGAAGACTGGGTCAACACACAGAGAGCAGACGGCCGAGGTGTTTCAACTGTGCAGATCCGACTGAAAGCCAAAACAATCGCCACCGCAATGAAGTTTGAGGATTTTAGGTGGACCATCGTGGTGTCTCAGATTTATGAGACGTAAAGGCCTGTCCATCAGGGTACGGACGAGTCTGTGTCAGCAGCTCCCTCCCGACTACGAGGAAAAAGTTTCAAACTTCCGCAAATTCACTGATGCAAAGATAGCGGAGCATTCCATTGGCCCGCACGACATCATAAATATGGATGAGGTTCCTCTGACGTTTGACCTGCCTCTCACTCGGACTGTCAACAGGAAAGGCGAATCATCCGTCACGCTGAAAACAACTGGGCATGAAAAAACGCACTTCACCTGTGTTCTGAGCTGCACGGCATTGGGGGAAAAGCTTCCACCGATGGTGATTTTTAAATGCACGACGATGCCAAAAGAAAAATTCCCGAGAGGAATTGTTGTGAAAGTCAACAAGAACAGGAACAAGGCATTGCTCGTTTTGGACAGCATGAGGGTCCACATAACAGATTCGGTGGAAGAAGCCATCAAGTGGACAAACTCAATTCCAGCTGTGATTCCTGGAGGCACAACAAAGTATTTGCAGCTACTCGACATCAGTGTAAATCGTGCATTTAAGGTGGCGCTCCGTGTTCAGTGGGAGGCTTGGATGACAAGTGGGGAGAAATCCTTCACTAAAACGGGCCGCATGCGAAGAGCAACTTATGGTCAAGTCTGCCAGTGGGACCTGACAGCATGGAGCATTGTCAAAAAATGCACTATCATCAGCGGGTTTCGAAAGGCTGGACTGCTGCGTGTTGAAGAGGGCTCAGCGGGGGATTTGCCTCCAGATGAAAGTGACGAGAGCGACAATGAAAACGATCCAGTATCGGATGAAGCAATTCTGAGGCTATTCAACTCCACCATGCTAAAATATTCAGATAGTTGTCATGATTAAAATATATAGTTTAGTCATGAAACTCATCATGCAGGCTGATGGGTTGTTAATATAACCAATGATATTCAGAGAGGTGAACGACTTGGCACAAGCTGATTGGTTCATGCTGCATATGCAGCCAATGGGCTTACTGCCTTGCATTTATATGGCTGGCTAGCATTCACTAGAGATTCGTGCACCGTGTTTTTCAGAGTTTCTCTGAAACCCTCCACCTTCCGCAGCTCCACCTGTATAGATCTGCTACGGGCTATTTTATATGCTATTTGTGCAGCAGCAGTATGTCTTTAATACGCATGGCACCGTATCACTGTATGCATTAACAGTAGCAAGTTCCTGTACTTGCTTGCAGCAGCAGCAATGATCTACAACTACAGCAATAACCAACAGCAGCAGCAATTCAGCAGCAGCAGCGTAGCAGATCTATTCCGCCAAGACCAAATACATTAACATTGTCATATCCATCACCATGCTAAAATCTTCCGAGATTTGTCATGATTAAACTGATATTTAACAAAAAGAGGCAGAGTTGTGCTTATTGTCGTGGTTTATTGTCGATCACTACTTTCCAACATACACCATGCCCAGAGCACTTTGACATAACACAAACCAAAAAACAAGGGTGAAAAAGCAGTACATAATGGATAAAGTGCCAGAATTTATGTTTTGGAGTCACTAGACAATGTACCGGTAGAATTGATTCTAGTACAGCCAAAGGATCTATCATCTGTTTGTTATATTATGTATAAATAAACCTTCTATAGTTTGTAAAGATCATTTGGACTATGTGTTCAGTTGCCATTAGTTTATTTTTGTCTCATTTTGTGTGTAGTTTGTAGAAATCCTTTGCACTGTATCATCATTTGTATTTTTGTTGCATTAGATAATTGCAAAATTGTTTTCATTACTTGCTACACTGTTTGCATTTGTTGTCCATGTTCAGGTTGAAAATATATTTCTCTGAAAAAAAAAAAAAAAAAAAAAAAAAAAAACATTACTCCTGTCACGTTACTTCCATATTTTGTTATTATATAACAATCTTCATTTTTACTTTACTCCCTAAACTTTTGTTGCCACACCTATGTTGTTAGTAAACTAAATAAACCTGTTTTTCATTAAAAATGTCTAGAATATTGTAATATTGTAAATAGCTATAACTTGCTTGGGGAATGTTATATGTAGACAGAATCTTATTTGGAAGTGTAAAACTTCCAAATACAACTTTCTAAAGAAAAAAAGGAGTTCTAAAGAAAAAAAAGGAGTTTCTGTTTGAGTACACAGTAATAAACACACTGCTGTTGCTTGCGTTTTTCTTAAAATTCTAGCAAATTCATCCATTCTTAGAGAAAACAAATGGAAAATCGGGACTTTAAATTAGCCATACTGGAACTTCAAGTTTTTCTGTTTATAATAATATATGGCACTTGATGCTGACTGCTAGAATAGGTTTGAAAAAACTAAGAAAAGTACAGGTGTGTCAGATGCCCCCCAAATGTTCTAGGTTAATAAAGGTTTAACCTACCTAACTATAGTAACCTACCCAAAAGAAAGAAAAGCTACTGATTATCAAAATAGAAAGAGAGCGAGTGGTTGAGCCTGAGCTGTATTTCCTGTCTCACCGCACAAAAGAACACCAATCTTACACATTTTCCAGGATTACAGTAACAAAGTTAAACTTATTGGGAGAGAACAAGAAACAACAACCCGACAAGCAACCAATAAGCTCTATGTTCCAACTGACCTTTTGTTCATTCAGTATCTATATTTGATATCTTTTTTTAAACCCGTTTCATCTTCTGTTCATTACTGACAGTTGAAATAATAGAGAGACGAGAGAGAGAGAGAGAGAGAGAGAGAGAGAGAGAGAGAGTGCATTGTTGCTCCAGGGTAATTGCCTGTTTCCAGAGCTGCTTCACTGAGACGTCCTGCAGGGGTTAAAAACACTTCTGTCTGTTTAATGCATCTGCATGATTTGCAGTAGCTCAATACTGAAGCAGCACAGGAAAAGGTTTTCAGTGCAAACATGAAATCCCAGCAGACAGATGACTTACCCAACTTCCCCACAGCCCACAAGTTATTACTCATCCTTTAATAAATAATTATTCCGTCTGGTTTCACATCACGTTGTACCGTTGATCGGTGATGGGGAGGCCATGCAATAGAACAGTGTGTTGTTGAAATGCTCAGTGCTGGCAGTAAAATCTTTTACACAAAACCCAATCCAGCAGCAGACGCTGTTCTAATGAGCCTACGGGGGCTTGGCAGGTCCAAACTCCCGTTTGACTTCACACAAAGCTTTTTCTACAAGCAAGTAATTGGCTGCTGATAGTGACCGTCTCTCCCTCTGGTGACACCTCGACATTCTGTTTGCTAAGTAACGCCATTTCCTGGAATCAGCCTGTCACTCGCCAACTGTAGTGCTTGCGTCAGCACAAAATGCCTGACGTCTCGAAAATGTGCCCAACTTCAGGCACGAAAGGGGCTTCATGTGAGGAGAGAGAAACTCATTTCACTGCTGATCTGCAGCACTAGCAGAAAACGGGAGAGAAAGAGAGAGAGAGGGCCAGCTTTAAGCATATTTAAATCTACTTTCTTCAGCAAATCCAATACCTGCCACATTAAAATAAAGTGCCTTTCTTTAGAGCTCAGCTAGAGTGTGGAAGAAAGATCCATTGGGGAAAAACTCTCCAACACAAAGAAAAGAGATGCCTTATATCACAGGACAATCAAATTCCTGCTGGAAATGCCATTAGTCTTTCAACTTTCTCTTTCACACACACAAACACACACACACACAAACACTTTGTTTATCCATTCAAAGGTAAAAGGAGATCTGCCTCACAAATTATTTTACACTGTCAGTGATTTTATAAACTCAAAAGAAATCCAACTATTGCCACATGTTTATGTTCCATTGAGTGTGTCTAGAAATGATTGTGGCTGCTCTGAAAACTGCCAGCTCCGCATCACCAGAGGGCGCCGTCGCCAAGAGCAAACCACACACCTGACACAAATATTCCTGTCATTATGCAGACCTACCAACCTTGGAAAAATCCTTTGAGTAACATCAGTGTGATGGGACAGGACATGGAGTTTTTGGGGGGGGGGTGTAATTGCGTGTAATAATTGCACAATGTGCAAAATGCAATATTCAATGTTAAATATTTTCCAAATGTTAGCAGGTCTGTTTTTATTTATTTATTTATTTATTTTCAATTTGCGATTTAAAATGCCATTAAAAAAACAAAAACACTTCTGTACACTGTAGAAAAACATGGATTATGTCTTCTTCTAATTTCTGTTGAGGTAAGTATTATTTTTATGCATTGGCCATTATTTAGCGCTTTGAACACATGTAATGTCTGTTTCATTCATACTGGTCTCCAGAGGGCCAGAAAATCCACATATGCATCACAGAATTGATAGAACTCACCACGCTCCAGGAAATCCCTCATATGGACAAAGGCATCCAGCTATTGATCTGACTGAATAGAAAGTATATAGAAATGCTTTGAATGATGCAACATGAAGACACACTCAACTGCGACAATATATAGTTTATCTGTGTTCTTCATGCCATCTCGGGCATTTTCATAATAATGTATATTTATAATCCATTACTTACTCATTTGCCAATCCTCCATGCTTACTGTTTGGGGAATGAACCCAATGCTCTGATTGGCCAAACTCTTCTTCTTTTGATGTTGCTTGACTTGAGAACATCACATGCACAGAGGTGTCATCAGGTTTTAGTGTAGTTTGTGACAAATCGTACCAACATACTTTGAGGTCAAAATGCGAACTAGGACTATGCGATAAATCGAAATTGTCATAAAATCGGGATTTGAGCGTACACGATTTCTAAATCGCTTTATAGCACGATTTTCCATGGCCCCGACCTCCCACAGTATGCTATCCAGTCTAATCAGAATGCAGCACGCCTAAATGGAGCGCAAGAACAGAACAGACTGGGCATATGCCTATGTAACTCCACGTTCACACAATCTGTCTGTGATGCGTATTTTTTCCGAGCCCTTGTTAACGGATCAGAGTGTTCACACTCCATGCGGTAAATGATGCAAAAGATGTGAACAGAAAAGGTTAGAAATAGAAAGGTGCAAAAATAATTCATATCTAGCACATGAGCATAGAGAGAGTTGTGAGTGCACAGGACGCAGTTTGAGCGAGAGGAGACACGTTTTAAGTGCGCGCACTCTCTCCGGGCGAGAGAAGCGTGTATCTGAGCATGCGCGTCTGGTTTTGTGACAGCAAAGGAAATCTGCATGCAAGCGGAGAGATTTGTGCTTGCGCATTATTTTAATGTGCTTTCTCATTACAATAATGTGCTCTCACTGCTGAGTACGTGTGAACCTTTATAATGTATACCAAATATATTTCAACACCTGAGGCACCGCTACAATGAGCTCTATGACCAATGTATGGTAAGAAAGAAAAAAAAAATCCCTGGACACAGGATTTTTTTTTTTTTTTTTTGCCATATGTCTAGACATTTTGTAACACCTTTACTTAGTGATTATTTTGACTTATGTCTGTTCTAGAGACATGTTACAACTTTTTGATAAAGCTCTAATTGGTTTTCTTTTGGAAATATGTTTCAAATTCATACTGAATGCATTTATGACTGTAAGCAAGTCTCTGTGTGTCAAAATCATGATTAAAATCGAAATCGCAAAATTGATCAAAGAAATCATGATAGGGTTTTTTTTGTCCGTATCGCACAGCCCTAATGCGTACCCACCATGCAAAATGTGTACAGGTTGGCTGGTTTGTATTATGGGTTCATTCCATAGGAATAATGGTTTTTCTACTGTACAAACAGTATTTACTATCCCCTTACCCTGAACCTACACCTCGCACAAAACTACAAGCATTTTTGCATTTTCAAAAACTACATTCTGTGTGATTTATAAGCTTGGGGATGTAAAAATGTCCCCAAAATGTTCAAATTGAATGGTATTACTATACTTGTGAGGACATCTGGTCCCCATAATGTAGGGAATCCTAGCTACACTCACAAACGATGGGTTTGTGACTGAGCATTTGTGTCAATAACCCACCATTTTAAGTCCATTAAAGACCTGGAGCTATCAGAAAGTGACTTCTGTTGTGATGACAGAGCTTTTAATGTACAGTCACGTCATTATCAAACACTGAACTCAGATCATGCATGCATGATGCATGCATTTCAAATCTGAGTGTGTGTGTGTGTATGTGTGTGTGTGTGTGTGTGTGTGTGTGTGTGTGTGTGTTTTAGTGGGGAAATATTCCCCGATCTGCACTCGTTTACTAGATAGATAAAACACCTCCTGAACCGTCTGCTAAAAACCGACAGAAAACTGTCATTTTATCTTTCTGCTCCATAAAAACGTCTGTGACACATAATGAGACGGTGCTGAGAAATGGCTTTATATAAGAACGCTCTGCCATCATCTCACTGGAGGAAATGTTTCTGAATCTAAATGCATTTGAGTTTAACATTTATTACATTTCAAAAGGGACACTATCAAACAGTTGCCAAATGGTACAGATGTCAGGAGCTGAATTAAATGTCAGTGGTGTGAGTTCAATCTTAATTTAACGTTCATTATATCTGTGTAATTACTGCAGTGAAAAGACGCTGACTTGAGTTTGTCACAGGACCGCAGTGGGAGCAGCTATAAACTAGATGATAAAAAATTGAACTAAACACGCGGTCAGCAAGAAAAGATATCTGACTAGAGATCAATGCATGATGTTTGTATGATACTTCACAATGACCCTGCAGTCCTGCGATGAAGCCTCGCATGAGATCCTCTGCCCGGATGCTAGCGATTTTGTGAAAATGGTGCTATCATTAATTCGACTTTCAGAAAACCTACAAGAAAACTTGAATGGATTGTAGAGCGCTCTGGAGGATAATTCCTGCCAAATGCATGAACATAAATGTGTTGTTGCTAAAGCGAACACTTTCCTAACAGTACTAGAAGTATCTGAGAAAAAGACTGGAGACAAGAAGATTTAATCAAATCACTGTTCAGTCATTTGATTGCGATTAAAAAATATGTTGGTATAATCAGTAAACGAGACAGTGATGAACACAGAGCCGTCATTTGTTTTAATTACATGTTGCAAATGAGGTGAGCGATATACACAGATGTGGCAGCTAAAAGCAATTTACATGCTAGCGCTGTGGGCAAAAATTACCAACAGAGAGAAAAACAAAAAATGAGCGAAGTTGTCACAAACGGATGAACAAGTCATTAGTCGCTGAACTGGCAAACAAAGACGGATGATGACTGGAATTACAGGGAAAGCGATTTGTTTCTTTCAACCAGTGACGGACAGCCACATGACAAATGTTTGCGTTCAGAAGGTTTTTCTACTGTGATAAGCACTAGGAGTGTAAAATTGAATTGATGCATCATGATCGTAAGGTAAAGAATCGTAATTAGTCCAGCAGTGCAGGTCAGCTGCAGACTGCAGTCATCGCTTTACCTTCCTCACTGCACACAAACGAGCTGTTTCTCGTGGTAGAAGCTGAATGTTTGGGCCTCCAGCGGGGTGGTGGAGAGATGCCTGCTGGCCCTGTATGGGAGGAGAACAGCAGGAGAACCAAGGAAACACGGGCCACAGTGTCATCCAAGGAATACTAATGAGTACAGCTCAGTCAGAGCAAAACAATGCAAGGTTTAATATGGCTGCTCTGTGCAGTTTTGATTAGAGCATGTGTTAGAACATACGGTATGACAGAACAACTCAACGCACAGCCTGATGGCCCGACTGATGCTCGATTAACCCTTCTAAAAACAGCCCAACTTCTGCGGCCCTGTCAAAGCGGATTACGCTGATATGCAGATCCAGTCCCGTTCACACTCAGACTATGACAGAATCTAGTCCTGTGGAGTTTTCCATCATAATGGGTCAGATGGTTTTATCCAAAGTGTGTTTCAGTCATTTCTCAAATGCTTATAATCAGAGATGAAGCCATGATTAGGGAACTGAACCTGGCTGAACTAAATCTGCCTCGACACACCTGTTTAATGTTTAACCTTTGACAGAGTCACTACATCAACTGTAACCTACCAGGACCAGACAAGTTAAGCACTTTCCCTACAAACAATGAAATGTTCCTGTTTTGAGTCTAACAGAGCTCGTGACCTTCAACTATACTCAGCTTTACTCAAACACATGACCTTTGCATGATGTTCCTAAAGGTCAGAGTTAATGCTAACATCGTTCTTCAGGTGAAGCTGACACATTCAATTACAGCTAAAATGTCGGGGTAATGTAACTATCATCTGATACACACAGAAACTCAACAAAAAATTCAGTTTAATTTAAAATATAATTCTCAAGTAATAATAATAATTAAGACATGAGAGCCAAGTTACACACCATCAAACAAAAGCAAAGAGACTGAAGACAATAAGTTTTACAACGTTTTGCTTCACTGATGTCACAGGATGTCATATTTTCCTCTTATTAGAGAGGTGGCCGTGGTGTGCCAGAGTTACTGATGGCTGACAAAGGTGCATGAAGAGAAGCCTTGATCTTCCAAAGCATCATTAAATAAGACCTTGTTCACAGTGCTTCTTTAATAAAGCACTGTTGCCTCACTCGGGCATAAAGCAGCACAGGCAGCTTTATTTGGCACACATGCACATTAAATATCTGTATCAGTCTCATGAAAATAATCAGGAGGTCGGTCCATAATCTTCTGTTAACACGTTTACCTTATACCAGAATCTACACTTTAGAGCCTCTGCTTTGATAGAATAAAACATAAACTGTTCTCTGTTCTTGTGGTATTGTGTTCTCTGCTTTGTGCCGCTAGTCCAATGGCTGCATCAGTCCACCGTTCCACAGCTGCAGCTCTGAAAAACTGTTTCATTTTAAACTTCTAACAGTGCTAATGAGCTGCACTCTGAATTTTGCTTTCGGAAGTCGAGTTGGAGATAAAAGAAGCAGGAAGTAGGTCAACACTGTGCTCTCTCCCAAAACAGCAGAAATCCACTTACAGCAGAACTCTCAAAGACCGCGACAGCTCCAGCTCCAGCTCTCGGGGACCGAGAGCCAAACGCTGCTGCAAAAAACCCACAGAATATTTAAAAACTTCGGGGGACTGCCAGAAATGTCGTCACATTAGCCTCACGTCACGAAATATGCCGTTGGCCAGCAGCTCATCCACATCCGTAAATAGATAATGCAATTAAGACAGGCTAATAAACATTCATGAGCAAGTATAATGAATGTGTAACAAAGTTTTTAGATCAGGAAGAAGGAGGCGGGAACCGGCGAACATTTAAATAAAAACTTTAATAATAAAATAAACACAAAATAGCGAGACAGCCCTCGCGGACGACTGCCGCGCACAAACAGAACCAAAACACAAAATAAAATCCAGGCCTCATCCTGATGCTCCTCCGCCCCATGGGGGATGGCGATGTCTCCTCCTGTCGAGGGCAGCGGGTAGCGAGTCCCCCATTCCCTGCTCCTCCCCAATCATGGCGGACGGCAGCAGGCTCCGGCCTCCTGGTAAACGGGGCCGACTCCTCTGCCCCCTCTTGGATGGCAGCCCCCCCTCCTCAACCCTGGAGCGCGGCAACAACCTCTCCGTCCCACCTCGTCTTCCATCTTTCCAGCACCACCACCCCCGGCAGCCACTCGCGGTCTCCGTACCTACCTGCTGCCCAATCTCCTCAGCACCGCGACCCCCCTCAGCAGTGAGGGCTCTCTGACAGGGTGTCCCTCCTTCTTCCTGGGTTTCGGCACCAATGTAACAACGTTTGTAAGTCGGGAAGAAGGAGGCGGGAACCAGCGAACATTCAAACATTCTTTTTTTAAATCGCATTAACAGTTAAATACTCATGGAGGAGACCAGCTCGGATCCCTCACCACTGCTGAATGTGATGGGTAGGGGTGTGTTGGAAAGAGTATTGTACCGAATGGTTATTGGTAAATTCCAGATGGAAGTGATCATTCCTATCTCCTTGGAGTGGAATGAGCAGGGCACGTGCGTGCCATTATGTAGTCTATAAATATAAAATGTATATTGTTTTTATGCTGGTGTCCATCAGCGAATCTGCTGACGGACATGTGCTGCGTCCCATCTGAAGATAATGAGGAAATTATGTCACTCCTTTTGACAAGTGCATTCCTAACGACTACATAATGGCACGCATGTGCCCTGCTCACTCCACAGTCCCCACTTCAAGGGGATAGGGATGACACTTCCATTTGGAATTTGCCCGTGAACCATTTGTTTCCTATACTCGTACCGGCACACCTCTACATTCGGGCAAGTGATTGTGTGCACTACATTGGCATCATTGGCTGTCTGTTCAGTATGAATCAACACAATGATGGACGGGACCTTCAGACGTGGCCATCAGAACCAAAGTTCCCTGTAATTTTTTTTTTTCTTGCCGAGCAAAACTTTTCTCCATTGAGTGGCCATTTCAGGCACCTGAGCAAAAACATTCATCTTTAAACCCTGTACAGCGCACACACAAAAAAGTGTGTAACTTTTAACTTTAATGTGCTATATTATACATTTTAGGTTACCTGAGAAAACATTTTTTTTTTTTTTTTTTTTTTTTTTTACAGTATAATACACTGCCTTTCAAAAGTTTCGGATCAGTGAAGTTTTTTAAAATGTTTCTTATGCTCATTAAGGCTGTAGCCTATCTATTTGATACAAATACTGAATATTATTTTAAAAAATAATACTGTGAAATATTACATTTAAAATAAACATTTTCTATTTTAATATACTTTAAAATAGAATTCATTTTCAGCATCATTACTCCAGTCTTCAGTGTCACATGATCTTCAGAAATCATTCTAATATGCTGATTTATAATCAATGTTGGAAACATATTGGAAAAATATTTTTTGGGACCTGTGAAATTTTTTACAAATAAAAAGTGAAAAAGAACAGAATTTATTCAAAATAGAGATTTTGTGTTACATTATACAATATTCAAAAGTTTGGGGTCAGAAATTTTTTAACTTTCTTTGTTAAAGAAACTTTAAAAAACAATTCAAAGAAAGTTAAAGAAACTTTATTCAGCAAGGATGTGTTAAATGGACATAACTGATAGTAAAGTCTTATATTGTTAAAAAAGATTTCTATTTTGAATAAATCGAGTGCAGTGTTAGTTCAGTCAGGGCACGGAGGCACAGGCTGCGACCAGCTGATGCGGTCAGCTGTCAAATCGCTCCAATCACTACCATTCTCCTATTAGACATGGGACATATATACGTGGCACTACTGCTCGGCAAGTATGCTCAAATGGCTTGCAACCCTCCCTCCCTCCCCATTATAAGCATATTACTGTGCACCTTCTGGTTGTCGTCTTCTTTGTTTCAGATCACTAAAGCTTTCAAGTCCCGGCTGGCATGGACCTCACTGCTGAGAGACACTCATCTTCATAACCAAGCTACAGGATAGACGTCCCACTGCCATATCTACACGATTACCACTGTTTGCTTTTAAAGACATTTATTAAGTGTCTTAATTGTCATGTATTTCCAAGCTGATGGTTCCGGGGGGTTAATGTTTAAGCTCTTGTATGTTCAATTAATTTTGGAGCAAGAACCCCCATAAGGAACCATACCGCCAAAGATAAATTGTGTTCAATAAACTCAAGTAACTTGCCAAAGTGGTCCTGTTTGAAATGCTGTTCTTTTTTAACTTTTTATTAATCAAAGAATCAAAGAAAAAAGTATCACAGGTTCCACAAAAATATTAAGCAGCACAACTGTTTCAACACTGATAATAAATCATCATATTAGAATGATTTCTGAAGATCATGTAACACTGAAGACTGGAGTAATGATGCTGAAAATACAGCTGTGTATCACAGGAATAAATAATATTTTAAAGTATATGTTTTGAAAAAGGAAACCAATATTAGAAATTACAATAATATTTAAAAATATATAAAAAAAAATCCCTGTATTTTTTTAATAAATGATGAGTAAGAGACTCCATTAAAAACAAGGTAAATTATTTATTAGGTTTATAAGATAGACCTAACATGATATAATATAATATCAAAACAAACGATTTAAACTGATAGAATAGAATAGAATAGAATAAAATGGAATAGAAAAACATCACTATGAAGTAGTTTGCACAATACACCTGTGTGTGACTGTAGCTAAATGTCTTAGAATTTTGTTACCGTTCTGTGCCCATCCTCCGCTATTTCCAGCACTTAGTCAAGCCACTCTTCTTTAATACATGATGACACGTCATTGCATTTACGTTGTCTCTCGTGTTGAGTGCACCGTAACCATTGAAATATTCGGTTTATACAGTGACTCATTTGGCGCTCATCATTCTCTTTCTATGAAACCTGTAGACCCGATTTACCAGTTCCAACTCTGTAATGACATCAACTCACATTGTGACTCTTTCGCTTTTACTAGAATTCAATCAAATGGCTTTCCCAACTCATTTTTTTTTGCGTGTACGCGGCACATTATTTCTTCTGCGCGGCCACGGTGGAAGAAGTGCATGGCTACGAGCGCACGCAGCTTAGAGGGAACATTGATCAGAACTGCCATTAGACCACACCAAGAATTTGATGTTTTACATATTTGCAAGACTTTCATGTCTATGCTTAATTCACATAATTCTGATTACAGACCCAATGCTCCCCAACCAGATGTCACATCCAGCTTGTTGGTTTTGTGTTTTCATCTAAATGCGTGTCACTCTGTATCACAGCGCAGGTTGTGGGCGTACAGAGATCAATTAAGCCTTTTGTTTTCACAGCAAACAGACCTGCAATTACACACACTCATTTAAACACAGCATGTGAATATGGCGTAGACCTGAGAAACCCCACTGATGTGAAGGAATCTTAAATCATTGCAGATGGCGCACGCACGTGTGTGTATGTGGACAGGAATAAAGGAGGATGTGGACTCGTTTAGGAGGATAATCTGTTTCCTGAGCCATTGTCACTAAACGAGACAGAATCTGTTTGTTAAGGGAGGGTTTGGGTCACACATGCTCTCTGAGCCTCTATTTAGCAACACAAAGCCTACAATTATTGCTGTCCATTTGTGGCTTTGCACTGTAATTTAGCTCAGAGAAATCTCTGCCAGTTGCTACAGCTCACAGTAACAATGGCTCTGTCCTTGAAGGCCCCGTTTCCGGCTAAGATAATGCCGTTTGCTTTAGTTTTTTTCTGCTGCTGTCACCTCATCTGCTCTGTCTTCTGTATCAGTGCATGACTGCCTGACAGCAGCACATAAAGCACCTTGGCCATGAGGCAAATCTTCAACTGCAGGGCAATCACTACAGAATCCAACCCTTCCTGAGGAGTCAAAGACAAGTGGTCTGACCATAAAAGGTTACACAGAAATCACGAATGAACATGAATTATAGACAATAGCCTTCAACACAACAATAATAGCTTCAAATAACCAAAAGTGATGAACACATACCGTATATAATATAAATACAGAATGAAAATGCACAACTGTCACTCAATAAGATGTTCTGATCACATATCGTCCTGTTTGGGTGCGACTACAGATTCATTTAAATGGGCTTTTAACCCATTACCCAAAGTGCTAGGCAATAATCAGTAAAGACTGGGACATTATATTTGGGACATTATACTTATATTTCTCAATGTTTCCAATTAGATTTCTCTGGTTTAGAATATTTCTCTGGATATATATATATATATATATATATATATATATATATATATACACACACACACACACACACACACACACACACACACACACACACACAGAGCGTGTCAGTATGAAATATCAGTTAACATTCATAAGCATTTATTTTGCCATTAACTGTAATAATCCAGTGAGATTTTTGTCTGTTTAGGAGTCTGACAGCAGCCAGTGTTGGTGTTGGAGATATGGTTTCACATTGATTCTGTCAGTCTGGGATTACATGAAGAATCAGAAAAAAACTGAGACAGACTAAATCCAGAAGAACTGTGGAAAATCCTGTCTTACAGTATTAAGTGGCAAACTTAATGTGGTGTACTGAAAAAATAGCTAAATAAACCAGCAGACAATGCATTACAGAACTGAATGTTATTTTAACAACATAAATTATTAAAAAATACAGCAGCAAGCCATCTGTACACCTAACAGCAACTCTTAATCTATAACTAGTTAATTGAGGCATAATGATATTGGAATATAACACGGGCGGTTCTGTCCATATAAGCTGTGAATGCTCTGCATACCCAAGCCATTTCAGAGGCTGGCTTATTAATATAAACATGATTATAAATGATCCATTATTATTAAGCTTACATAATAAGTGTAGAAATAATAATAAGTTAGAAATAAGTGTGCAAAATTATTCATTTGCCAAACAACAGTAATTTTCTGTAAATCTTGCTGGCTACGGAAGCTTCCAGGCGAGCGGATTGATGGCAGCTTTGGTGCTCTATCGCTGTGACTCATCAGGACTGTGGCACGTTCTCAATGGTTTGCTGGCATACGGCTTATTTCATGTGCGAGGTAAGCTGTTAGTGTTTTGCTCGTACAATGCGGAAAAACACGTTCTTGCTGCCAAATCTCAATTGCCGAAAATCATATTGTGTTTGGTGCAAAACTAACTTGACTAAATCAAATGAAAAAAAAAAACATTGTAACTCTATATTTTCATGCTCTCTCAAGCAAAGCAAATTTAGAAAGTCCACTGAAAACATAATTCTTACATTTTTGGCATTAACAATAAATGTTGCGTTATTTGGAAACATGCCTGAGTAAATGAATGAAGTGATCAAATTGAAATTATTTATATAAAATGTTTAAATGTTTATATAAAAATTATATGGAATACTTTATTGTTCCCTTTGTTTTCCTTATTCTTGTGTTGCTTCAAGTCTGCTTATGATTTTATTCTTCATTATATTACACATTGCAGCGTGTTACTTACCAATATTTTTAATATATAATTATTCTGGTATTTTACATAATCTTTTCAATTCAATTCAATTCAAGTTTATTTGTATAGCGCTTTTTATGATACAAATCGTTGCAAAGCAACTTTACAGACAATTACGTTTCTACAGTATTTAGTAGAAGCTTATCAGTGGTGACTGTCAGTTTATGTACATATGGCAGAACTCTGTTGTTGTAATCTTATACACTGAAAATACAAAATAATTCATCAAAGGTGAGATAAACCAGAGGAATCCCGCCTCAGTGAATATTATATCACAATGTAACAAGGTGTAGATTTTTTGGATTGTATGTAGAGGGTTTAGGAGAGTTAGGAATAGAGGATTAGTGAATGTATCTCTGTCACTCAGTCAATCAGTAAATAGAAAAATGGAATAGATGTATAGATATAAATCCATAGAATGCACTCTGCACATCATCATAGCGGTGACATCAAATTATAAGAAAGGTGTATTCTCAGTATCTTTTAACAGCTCTGTAGCCCTGAGAGGACATCCATCCATTCTCCAATCCGCTTGTCCTCTGTAGAGTCATGAGGATGATGGAGTTTATCAGGCAAAAAGTCACTGTGCCAGCAAAGTTGTTGAAGAAAATCTTGTAGAAGCAAATTTAAAGAGTTTTGTGTTGTTTTGTGAGGCAGAAGAAGCTTTAAGCAGCCACAACCAACATCAGGCAGACATTTAAACATTTTAAGGATTTGTTAAAATGTCTGAAAGCATCTACCTCCACTAGTGCAGCCAGCTGTAGCAGCAAATAACTGTAATTTGTTCTTCATAAATGTCAGGAGCTCCACACACCACCATCACTGCAGGATTCTAAGAGCACAATTCCGCAGATCTTGAGAGAGATGAGGAGAAATGTTCAGACAGCCATGAAAGGTCTGAGAAGACGAGAGATGTGGAGGTATTGCAGAAACAAAACACAAAGAGAGAGACTGGAGAGAGCGTGTTGAGGGATGCGACTGGCCACGACGCCAGAGGGATTATAGATCTTTCTTTAAAAAAAAAAAAATCAGACCATCACTTGGAGGAATCAGAAAACCAGGACAGGTAAAGCTCCAGATAAAAATAATAATGAATAAACCTTTCAAACTAAACAAACTGGATATAAACAGCTCCAAGTGGGAACAAGACTTACGGACATCTGCTGATCAATCACAGCTTTAAAGAGGAAATAAGAGAAGAAGAAACAAGTCAACTGTGAGGGAAGTTGAATGAAATCAAAACCCAGTCTGAAGGGCCTTTTACAGTTACAGCAATGAGAAAAAGAAAAAGACGAACGGTACTTTCACACCAAACATGAAATGATGGATCGCCTTCGGGAAGAGCACAGGGAGTTCCATAGACTGATGGTGAATGCATTATCCTTTTATTTTTTGTTAGAAAAAGAAACAATGTAGTATGCTGTGTTTAAAGAATATAATGTTCAATTTTTCTGAATGGCATTTCTAATATAATACGGTTATATAATACTTTTCTTTGGTGTTTGCACTGGTTTTCAAAATGGCTTCCTGTACTTTAGCACCACCAATCTCGCCCTTTTGTGCAACAGCAGTGTGATCTAAAGCTCAAATCTAATTGAACGGCTGATCATGTCCGGTGTGTATAGCTCCACAGGGTCTATTGTTTTGATTCCAGAAAGTCATCGTGTCGAACATTCGTGGTGCACACTCACACTCAGTGTTAAAGGCGCTTGAGTCTGAACATGGATTCTGATCAGTTCCTGATGTTAGGACATGACTCGACAGCCATGTGTGTTAATCCATGAATGACCACCCAGGTTCAGAGTGCGGGTACTTCATTTTCACCAGCACAGGAAATCTTGTTTTGCGTAGTGAATTCATGATTGCCACACAAAAAGTAGGTTTCTTTCAGATAACAGAATGTGAGGGAGAACCTCAGCTACAGACAGACACAAATCAGTGCGTGACTAACACGAACTGTGATGCACTGGCAGATGCACGAGATTCTACAGTCTGTATCTTATATAAGCACAGCAGAAAATCTCTACTGCCGGCAGCAAGTTTTGTTGTATAAATAAAAGTATTCTAGTACAGTATATAAACCTTTCAAATATTCCACAAAACCATATTATTGGTTATGGTTTAGGATATGAGACCCAATTGTAAGGTTGAATCAAATATAAGACAAACTTTGTTTGGGTGACATGCTGAAATCGTAATCAACACATTATTTCAAAACAAGTGATATTTCTCTGGCACAAACTGTTTAAAATTGGAACTAGCTGATACTGAATACAACTAGAAAAGCAGCCTGATTCTGTAATCTGTCAACTAAACATATGTTTGGTTTTAGGAGCCAGTGGAACCCTCGTCGCCCCCAGGTAGAAGTGGACAATTTGAGCAAAGATTTATCACCCATGTTACAAAATATAAATTTTTATGGAGCCATGTATATATATAACCACTTCAATGTAAGTCGACTATAGACGCATATGTATATACATATGAACACACTGCTCTTATTATTTATACTACAAAAAGGCACAGAATAGTGCATAAATATTTGACTTGGGACATGAGAATTGGAATGATTCATTAAAAGAAATGAATCATAAGAGTCATCTGCCTCAGTCTCGTGGACAGCTCAGACTGTCACTAATGCGTCTACAGTGAGTGAGATGTCAGGAGTGATGTGGAGGACGACACACCTGTCTCACCCTCTCTATATGTCAGTCGGTTGATGTGGATATGAAAAGTGACTCACACTGGCATACAACATCTGTAAGTTCAGAATTCTGCACACACTCCTTTCGCAACAGTATTTGGTGTTATTATGTGTCAGCACTGATCTATTTATCTGTCACCATCTCGCTCTCCCACCTAACATCTCATTAAATGAATGTGATGTTAACTCAAGTCAATGTGTCCATTTGAACAGGGCACTCAGAAATTCTGTCAGCCTGATTAACATCTCTGTCATGAAGGGGATGAGGGCAGGTAAGTGACCGTCACCGTCCCTGAAGGAGACAGCGTGTGTTCTGTCTGTCTCAGGTCTTCTGATGTAGAAATGACATCGCTTGCAGAACACACACAAGTGTAAATGGTGCTGGGCTGGTCATATCGGCAGTGTCTCCATCTTCTTTCCTGCTCTGCAATGCCACACCTCCCATGCAATGCAGCAAGCAGATACAACACTGCAGACCAGAAGAGAAGTGAAACACAGCTCAAAAAGAGATGACAGGCAGAGAGAGATGAGGTGAGGTGTGAGAGAGGAGACACATAGTCGACCACGACACAGAGCATAATTGAGTCTCTTAGTGGCCAGAGAGGCTTAAGCCAGAGCCGTCTGCCTCCATTCATGATCACTGAGCCATGCAGACACACACAGGAAGAGAGAAAGCATGTGAGTTATGAGGGCTTCCTGCTCTATTTGTCTGCGATCACTGGAAACTGAAGGTCAGACACAGGCAGAGCAAGACAGCATAGCTAATATCTGCTCATTTCACTGACGGCCACAGCTGAGAGAGAGCGAGACGGGCTCAACTTTCACAAATGACACAAGTAGGTGCAGGTAAAGTCGCTTTGTGTAAAAGCAGGAGGTCACGAACGCTCGTTCAGCTCCAAGCCCTGAGAGACACACAAAGTGAATCGTTTATTAGTCTGACTGGTTTCACACAATTTCTGTCACTCAGAGAAAGTCACGTTTATTTTCTCAGTCAGCAAACAGTCACTGGATTTGCAGAAGTTTTATGTCATCGATGATTCATTTGAGGATCTAAACTAGCAGGAGTGTTCTTGAAATAACTAGTACTTCTGGATGGATGGATGAACTAGTAATTCTGCTACATACTTCACACTCTTTGTCTATGAAAGTGCTGTGCTTTTATTTGAATGGGTAAACTTTCTGTAATGCTGGTCTATTATTGTGATATGATCAAAACGAGCTGCCCCTGGTCTGTGGATTTTGAAACTCCAAATAGTTATTTTACCTCTAAAATGAATTGCGATATGCCAACAGTAGTTTACACACGCTTAACTTAACATGTTCATCTTCTGTTCAATACGGCAGAGAGATGCTTTGTTCCCAGGAAAAACAGCTCAAGAGATCAGCGTAAGAACTCTCTGCTCGACGACGAACCGCAGACGGCTAAAGTCAATTTGAATTGACTGGTGTGGACTGGAGCGGCTCAAGAGGAAGATGATTTGATTCAGATTTCTGCAGTGACCATTACGCTATAGGATTTCTGAAAAATGAAAAGTACAAATCAACAGCTCATCCATTTTCAAGGAAAGCTATCATCATCCCCAATCAATACAAACAGGCTCAGTGGATCCTGTACACAACAGACACAAAAAGAGAAATAAAAGTGATATGGAGATGTCGCGCTCACGTTCAGTGCTGAATCCATTTCAAAGAGATGAAGATGATTTAAACCTCATTAAAGTGCTCAAATCTTCAACTTTAATAGACAAGACAGCATAGAATAGCGATAAATCAAGGATCGACAGTAACCTCATTCCTTTTTACTTTTCAGAATGAAAGGTTTAAAAGATACAATGCATGTAAAGTCAATGTACAGTCCTCAAACATAAAGCACAAATCAAACGAGTTCACATCTGTGTGCAAATAAATCCCCAGCTAGTTAAAGGTTTCTGGAGGCTGGATAGTCTGACCAGTATCATCGATTCAGCATGATGTAGAATTGTATTATCTGAGGGAATCATGCTGGCCATTTATTTAGCGTGGAACTCCTGCCCTGTTACTCGGAAGCCTGGGCTGAATACAGATAAGACTTCCTTAGACTAACGATAAGCATTCTCTAATTGAGAGAAATGATGTAATATCGATCTGCCGTACAGCCCCACGGCTGTGACATTTACCAAAGCGGCAGCGGTCGACTGCAGATAGACGGAAAATGCCGTGGTTTGTCAGAGCGGGGGGCATCGACATGAGGAGACCTGCAGCTTTTGCACAGTTTAGAGATGAGGGGATGTGCATCTTTTGCACAGTTACATAATTATTAGTCTTGAAACGGTTCAAGACTGTCAGCCTGCTTTCACTTGTGCGACTGTGGAAATCTGCCAAAAAGCAGGCTATATATATATAATGCATATATATAAAAAAAAAATACAACAAAAGAACCATATGTTCACTATTAAAAATAGTTATGCACATCCCTATGCGTTCAAAATCTGCCAAATATTAGACAATTAGACTAAAGTCCAGGTTTTAGTCAGTTGAGAGTTCTCAGTATTAGACATTTTGAGATTGAGTATAGTTTTTTGTGTTTTTCCTGTCTGCATGAGAATCAACAATCAGGTGTCAACAATAGACAGATAAATTAATCCAAGAAGAGAAGACCAAGCCTCCTTCTTGAGTTTATTTGCACATGGAATTGTAATATTTATATACTGGATTGTAAATGCCCAGAAGAATAGACCAACCACAATGACATCATCAGTGTCAGTTCTGAAAGGCAAATGTTCTATTAATGTTCTTCTGGGTTTAAACGCTGTAGCTTCTAATCACATCATGCTTTAAAAGCACTCCTATTCATACAGCCTGAAGCAGAACTAGATCTGTAAAGTGCAAAACTAGTCCATCCAATCCACCGGTGACCCATTTGCCAAAAGCATTCTCGTTGAGTCTCTGACAGTCGTGCTCGCCCATTGTTTTGGATTCTCAAGTGGTGCATTTAGATGGAAATGAAAGGCTGGTGGCGCTGCCATTTAGAAAGTGAGTCACGCAGCATTCGATGGCCATCTCTCATGCCCTGATGTCAGCTCTCATAGCTGAAAATGCATGTCAGGAGTCATGGCTTAAAAAGGAACCACTGGAGCTGTTCGAGGGTTATCAGAACAGGGAAAAAAAGAGACAGTCGTGAACAGATCTCGCATCTATAATCACACACAAAAAACACTAGTGTGCAAAGGGCTGTAAAAGCATCACCTTGTTCATGTTGTGTTTGTGTGAGCAGCTTGTGATCCATTTCAGTGCCTCAGAGCGGCTCAGTTTACAGTTAGGCTTTATTTTCACATTTTTGTGAAGTGATGATTACAGCATTCCACTAGATTAGTAATGAGCCGTGTTTGTAAACCTATACAAAGAGTTTGGCTTCCTAAAAACAGCAGTGTGAATGTCATGCGAACTGAGCCACTATCACAAGTAAAAAGAGGTTCGAGTTCACTTTAAAATCCAGATACAACTTACTCTGCCAGTCTGGTCACTGAGAGCAAAGCGGCACAAAGTAAACAGCCTCAGGTGTTGTGTCCTCGCCATGGATTTATGGATGGTTTAAATGTGAACACAAAAAAATAGACTTCTATAACATCAACTGGGCCTGAAGATGAACACTGGATGAGGAAACTGGCAATATGGCCGATCATAACAAAATGGGTATGACTGAAGGTCAGTGATGAATGACCTAATATGACTTAAAGTGAATCAAAAGTTAGCAGCATTTTGAAACATTTTATCTTACCAGGCACCTTCAGGACTGGTATATTACCAGAAGACAATTATCAACTTAATGAAATCAGGAAACATTTTTGAAAGTTCTAAGCACAAAATCTAACATTAAATGACCAGCAGGTGGTGCAGAGGTGCTCTCGGGTCATGCCGTTGATGTTTCTAGACCAGTCGGTTCAAAAGTCTAGGAATGTTTTTGTTGCTCTTCCCAGTCAATCTGGAAAATTTCACAACTGTCATCCAAGTGTTTCTGTGGGCAGCCATAGACTCCAACAGCAGAAGAACAACAGGCAAACCAACACATGGTGCTTGCCATCTAATGAAGTTCTGGGAATGTCGAACAAATGTAGTCCGAGAGAAAAGGAAAGAGTCTGTATCCAATGCTCCTGTCCTACCTGAGCCAAACCTGGTTTTGCTCATTTCTGTGGGAAATACTTGAGTTAAAATGATGGGTAGATGACACATCCACTACAGGTTCATTTCACATTATTAATAAAGCAATGTGTATACGAAGATTATTATTGACTATCAGGCCAGAAACATCAGTTCACAGATGTTTTCTTTTATATTTTCACAAGTGTGTTATGCTGATCAAAAGCCTTTCCTAATGCAGAAGCCACAAATCACATCAAGCCAAACATGTCCATCTTAATACACCATAAACCCATCCACCACATCAGACATCTGCTGCTTCACGGCACTGAGAGACATGGCTGAAGAACTCGCTCAAAACATCAATTCCTGATCTATAGCCGAAAACCACAGAGAAACAAGGCTCTTACACACACACACCTGATTCTGGTCCATAATACATCCAGTTACAAAACATATCAGCTTCCACAAGCAGTTAAACCCATTGGTTGATCTTAGCCAGAAAATACCAGTTACGACAGTGGTCACCAAACTCGGTCCTGGAGGGCCGGTCTCCTGCAGAGATCAGCTCCAACCCTAATTAAATACACCTGAACCAGCTAATCAAAGTCTTACTAGGTATACTAGAAACTTCCAGACAGGTATGTTGAGGCAAGTTGGAACTTAACTTTGCAGGACACCGGCCCTCCAGGATTGAGTTTAGCGAGCCCTGAGTGACTAACTAAAGATAAACAAGCTCCAAATATGGAAAAGACAAAGACTCAATTAGTCTTCTCTGTTTGTTTAAAACATTTCTCTCTGAAACTTCAAACGCTTCCAACCTAAATAATTAATGTCCAAAAATATCCTTAAACCAACACCTTAATTTTCAGAAAGGCTCATTTCTGCATCTTACAGACACTTCTGCGCTGTGAGAACATATCAAGATTCTGTGTCATGTGACAAGCTTCAGCATCTCAAAGATCTTCCATATAATCCACCTCCATGACATCTCCTAGCTCTGGATGGAGCTCAGATGACTTAATCTTAGTAGTAACACATCTGCTTAATTACTGACATTATATTTGCCCCCAAGAGTTTTTTCTTTTCTTTTTTTTTCTCCATTATCCAAACATCACATGGAGTTTTTAATTCCTTGTCACAGTTGCTTTTGGTAATCACACTAGGGGACTAGAGATATAATGAACTATGTACAATATGTTAAGTATTATGCCAGTATTTTCAGTGAACTCCTCGGTTAAACTGCTTAGGGTTGAGGGATAAGATCAGCAGTTTAACCTTGCCATTTATACGCATCATTCAACCACAGCAGTGATACGCATCACTAAATAGTAATGAGGCTTGTCACTACACCAAATTATTATAAATTGAACAAAAACTCACATGTTTTATAATTTCCCAAATCAGCACATAACAATTTAATAAATTATACAACTACTAACCTTACCTGCACACATACAGTACACTCACGTAAACTATATAACAGATCTCAACTACTTAATTGTTTATACAGTGGCAAAATGTAAATTATTTTATTGCATAGCTCTGTTCTTTATTATATTATTATATTATAAGATATTATAAGCACAAACATTGTGATTCTCTATAAAGCTGGTTTGAAACTATGTGTATTATGCATATGTGTATTATGAAAGCACTGCACAAAAACAGACTCGACTGTAACTCCACAGACGCCTGAGAACAGAGTCCAGAGAATCCAAGAATCCCATCAACACTTGCATCAGCCTGAGCTTCTCAAAGTGTATTGCATTTTTAGTCTAGTCTTTCAGCAATCATAGTTTAGTGGAGTTATTTCGATGAGTCTGCAGTCATCTGAGCCTGGTTAGTCTTTGTGAAGAGCACCATTCATGTTCACTCATTCGAGTCGGCGACTCTCACACTCATTTAGCCGTAAATGACCATGAAATGTGACACATAAAAGCCCTATTGTTTTACAAAGGTGCAATTTTGACACATTACACAGGTGATCAAACACAGCACAATCATTTCAGTGCAGCACAGACAGCAATCCAGGCTGGCAACACATGCACACACACGCAAGCACGCAGACACTCACTCACACACACACACACACACACACTGACAAAATAAATAAATAAATAAATAAATGAGAATATTTTAGAAGCACAATTTGTTATTTTTAGACTTTTTAGGATGTTATGCAATATAAGCTCATAATAAACAGTTCTTACCCAGCTGCATCTCCATGACGCTCATCTTATTTTCAGATGGGTAGAGGATCTTGGGAGGCTTGTCAGTCAGTGGTGCTGTACGAGAAAACAAACAACAAAGCAAATGATTAGTTGCATGTCAATGCTGTCCATCTGTCTCTGATAGAGTTGCAGAATTACACATTAAATCCTAAATGACAATAATTCGGCTGGACATGTTTTTGACGTAAAGTTTGGATCTCAACAAGTAAATCACCATTTGAAAGTAATTTGAAACTTCATATAGGATTGTATTATGTAACTCCATATTCCACCTGGTCTGACAGTCACTCATCCTCTCATCTCAGGTCACAGTGGACAAGCTACATTATCTTTACTTTTTCTGTTCTCTGATGATACAGTTCAATAAACAAACATGGCCACGCACATTGGTAATAATCGCTTACCGATCTTATCAATTAAAAAAAATTACCATATAGTATGGCATTAAAAATATCAGCTGTTCCACTATTTTGTTAAAACATTAATAAATATTAAAATAAACTGACATATCAGTAATGATTTGTTGCCTTTTCCCAACAGTGACAGTGATGTCTATGTTTTTTTCTATAATTAGGTCTGACATGCTACCTACGAAAATCAATATTAGGTAAGCTTTGAAATTGTATTTTTGATTTCTGCCTTTCTAGGCCTATACACTGATTCACACAATTCACACTTTTTGTTTATTGCCTTACAAATGTGACTGTATCTAAATGAACAAGTGGATAGAAATAAAATATTAATACACAACAGACCCCAAAACATTTAGACACACAAGTTTTTAAACATTTTAAATTACATTCATACGTTGCATTAAATGTTAATAAAGAACAAGAAAATCTAACTGGGTTTCACTTTATTTTGATGGTCCCTTTAACACATTCTGTTGACTATAAGTAACGTTGCACCTACATGTCTACTAACTTTCATTAGAGTATTAGTAGAGTATTAGTAGACTGGTAGGGTTAGGGTTAGAATAAGTTGACATTTACTTGCAGAGTTAATTATAATGAGTAGAATGTCTTTTGGGAGACCATGACAATAAAGAGTTAGCAGATATTAAGCAAACAGTCTACTAATACTCTGATTAGAGTTAGTACACATGTAGTTGCAACATCACTTATTATCAACAGAATGTTCAAAAGGGACCATAAAAATAAAGTGTTACCTCTAACTGCATTAAAATGGTTGTGTATTTAAAACGAACCAGTGAATAGTAATCACACTAATATACTTTCTCTTTAACAGACCATAACCAGTCTGAAAATGTGATTTTCTGTATTGCATTTTAACACTGAATGTCATCAGCTCTTCATCCTAAACCTATGAATGCATAAAAATGACCCTTCATGAACAAAAACACAAAACCAGATGTAACTTTCATGTATTTATTAAAAGAAGTAATATAAAACTGCATGACTCAAATGCGCCTCGGCTCCAGGGAGTTTCAGGAGAAGCAGATAAATGCTGTAATCTGACACACCGCATGAGTTCAGCCATTTCAATCCTCAAGGTCAGATTAAAAAAAAAATGGAAAACTCGATAAACTGCAGTTAATACGTTTTTACATCACCTGTATAAACGCTCACTGGGGTTTGTGGTCTCAGGCAGGGGGAGGGGGTGGGGGTGGCTTCTAGGGCTCCAGCTTCGATTGTTTCTTCAAAAGCCCCAAATCTTTTAGGTTTCTTAACAGTGTTGTCAAAAATATTTTTCAACATAAGTGAAATATTTGTAATGGTTCAGTATCAGTGTATCAGTATCATTTCCCGCAGTATTGATACAGCAATATCAGCTGCACTTTATCTCTTTCTTCCCTCGGACAGCAAGTTCATGCACACAGCAGTCTTACAGAGCCACGCCAAATCTCACTCACTCATTCATTCACTCACTCACTCATTTAATTACTCACTCACTCACTCACTCACTCTCTCAGAGCCACGCCTCCTCTCTCACTCAGAGCCACGCCTCCTCTCTCACTCAGAGCCACTCCTCCTCTAACTCACTCAGAACCACGCCTCCTATCACTCACTCAAAGCCACGCCTTCTCTCACTCACTCAGAGCCACGCCTCCTCTCACTCACTCAGAGCTATGCCTCCTCTCACTCAATCAGAGCAACTACTCCTCTCACTCAGTCTGAGCCATGCTTCCTCTCACTCACTCAGAGCCACGCCTCCTCTCACTCACATCAGAACTACGCCTCCTCTCACTCACTCAAAGCCACGCCTCCTCACACTCACTCAAAGCCACGCCTTCTCTCACTCACTCAGAGCCATGCCTCCTCTCACTCACTCAGAGCTATGCCTCCTCTCACTCACTCAGAACCACTTCTCCTCTCACTCAATCAGAGCCACGCCTCCTCTCACTTACTCAGAACCACTTCTCCTCTCACTCAATCAGAGCCACGCCTCCTCTCACTTACTCAGAACCACTTTTCCTCTCACTCACTCAGAGCCACGCCTCCTCTCACTCACTCAGTGCTATGCCTCATCTCACACAATCAGAGCCACTACTCCTCTCACTCAGAGCCATGCTTCCTCTCACTCACTCAGAGCCACGCCTCCTCACACTCACTCAGAGCCACGCCTCCTCTCACTCACTCAGAGCCACGCCTCCTCACACTCACTCAGAGCCACGCCTCCTCACACTCACTCAGAGCCACGCCTCCTCTCACTCACTCAGAGCCACGCCTCCTCTCACTTACTCAGAACCACTTCTCCTCTCACTCAATCAGAGCCACGCCTCCTCTCACTTACTCAGAACCACTTCTCCTCTCACTTACTCAGAGCCATGCCTCCTCTCACTCACTCAGTACCACTTCTCCTCTCACTCACTCAGAGCCACGCCTCCTCTCACTCACTCAGAGCCACGCCTCCTCTCACTCACTCAGAGCTATGCCTCCTCTCACTCACTCAGAACCACTTCTCCTCTCACTCACTCAGAGCCACGCCTCCTCTCACTCGCTCAGAGCCACGCCTCCTCTCACTTACTCAGAGCCATGCCTCCTCTCACTCACTCAGTACCACGCCTCATCTCACACAATCAGAGCCACTACTCCTCTCACTCAGAGCCATGCCTCCTCTCACTCACTCAGAGCCACTACTCCTCTCACTCACTCCAAATTAATTCAATTAAGCTTTATTAGCATGACTGTGTAACACAATGTCGCCAAAGCATTAACATATATATAACAACAACATAAATAACAACATAAACAATAATAAATAAAATCCATCTAAATAGATGAAAAGATAAAGTAAGTCAGTATGGAGTTAATCATGTTTAACATCTAACATTGTGAATGGTTAATACATATTTTGCAGCTAGTGCAGCTGTGTTGTCATCTTCTCCAAGTAAAAAGGGCATTTTCTCAGTATCACTAAGTTCAGTAAATGATGGGATCAGGGCTTCAAATCTGGGGAGAAATGTTCCCCTCACATTGTGATATTTAGGACAAATCAGCAGAAAGTGTTTCTCGTTCTCTGTTTGCTGTAGACCACAGTGTCTAGCCATCCTCTGCTCTTGCTCTGTTCATGTTTGATTATGCCTTCCTCTCTCTATTTCTAAATCATGGTTCCTTAGTCTGTATTTAGGGAGGATTTGTCTTTCTTTAAATGGTTTAATCAATAAATAATTGGCAAATTTAGTGGTTCTATTTAGGGTTAAGTAGCATTGGAGTTTATTTTGAAGGTCAAAGTGTATTTTTAGAGATTCATCATGAGTATCTTTTAGATTTTTGTCAATTTATTTAATAATGGCTTTGGGGTTGAAGCTGTAGTCAGTGAGGAGCTGGGTTTTATGGACTAGCTGAAGAGCGAGCGTGTTTAGAGGATGAGATTCTGGTGACGTTGCATTAGCGAGGAGGGCTTTATATCGGATTAAATCAGGATCTGATTGATGAAGGGGATGCCAGAACTGAACACATCTCTTCTGGATTTCAATCTTCAGTGGGTATAAGCCTAATTCAGCTCTGCAGGCATCATTGGACGTACCTCTATGGACCCCTAAAACGTTTTTGATCATTTCTAGTTGTAGTTTTTCTATTGAAGTTTTATCCCAATTTTTTAAATGTATTAATGGTCCCCAAATTTCACTCCCATACAGTAGAAGTGAAAGTCGTGACATTTGTCAAGTATGGTAACCCATACTCGAAATTGGTGCTCTGCATTTAACCCATCCAAGTGCACACACACAGCAGTGAGAAGTGAACACACCGTGAACACACACCCGGAGCAGTGGGCAGCTATATCCAGCGCCCGGGGAGCAACTGGGGGTTCAGTGCCTTGCTCAAGGGCACTTCAGCCATGGGTATTGAGGGCGGAAGAGAGCGCTGTTCATTCACTTCCTCCCACCTACAACTCCTGCCAGCACCGAGACTCGAACCTGCGACCTTCAGGTTACAAATCCAAGTCTCTAACCATTAGGCCACAGCTGCCCCCTAAAAATGAATGTGTTTAATGATTGTGTGATATAATTTAATCCATGTTTTAATTGGTAATTTTAATTGGCCAAACCATGATTATGATACTCCTCTCACTCACTCAGAGCCACGCCTCCTATCACTCACTCAGAGCCACGCCTCCTATCACTCACTCAGAGCCACGCCTCCTATCACTCACTCAAAGCGACGCCTCCTTTCATTCACTCAGCTCCGTCCATGGTCTCAGGTATTGAGACATCTTTCAATAGTGAGATCTGTTTTCATTTTCTTAATTTCTGTGATGTTCAGAGAGTGAGACGTCACTCGAGTTACTCCAACATCACTGTGACTGTCGATGGCCTAATGGTGGAGAGTATTTTCACAAAGGTGAAGCTCTGTCATATTAACTAACAAGTTAATATGACAGAGCTTCACCTTTGTGAAAATACTCTCCACCATTCGGCCATAAGAATGACAAAGGACATTTACATTTATGCATTTAGCAGACGCTTTTATCCAAAGCAACTTACAGTGCATTCAGGATAAACTTTTTTTTTTACCTAACGTGTTCCCCTGAGAATCAAACCCACAACCTTTTGCACTGCTAATGCAATGCTCTACCACTGAGCCACAGGAACACCTGTACTGTACTGTACTGTACTATAGTAAAGCACCCAGGATGATGTGCAACTTCTTCACAGAGAAAATCTCATTATCCTAATGCACTTTTTCACCATGAAATACGCATTGATTATTTTGTTTCATGTAAAACTGCACAGACAGATTCGTTTTTTTATGAGCTTCTGTTCAACAGCCAGATGAAGGCACATTTCGATTTAGCATGAGGGAGAAACCAAAAAGAGAAATCGAGAAACACAGAAAGCAAAAATAAACTCATTCCAGAGTTTTCAAGTGAGAAAACAGATTTCAAGTGTTTGTAGCAGTTTGAGCCGTTACACACAGTAAATTCACCAGCTGTGTTAAGATGAAAGAGTGAATATGTGTGTGTGCTTGTGTGTGAGTGTTTGTGCAGGTGAAGTGAATGACAGCTGCTCTCTTTTCTGTCTCTGCGAGGTTGAATTTAAACCGTGGGAATTTTCATGAAATGTAAACCGTCTGATCGTTCATCCAAAATCCAATTTCTGCTCAGGAGTGGCTGCTGTTGACTGCTGTGTATCTGGGACCATTATTCTGTGGGAGAGATTCAGTAGAAAAAATAATGAATCACTGGGCGAGATATTTGCATGGCTGTCTCTCCACAGAAGGCCGTCCTCCCTCTCTCTGTCTCTCATTAGCTCTTGTTTCCTCAGAGATTAAGTCTGTACTGTGTGTATGAGCTCAGTGGGCACTTTATTAGATACACTTCTCTAATGCTGCCATGGACCCCTTGTGCCCCAGAACAGCCTGAATTCAACAAGCTGCTGGAAACACTCCACAAAGACACTGACATGCTGACGTAACAGTGACACGATGCTTTAGATTATTAACTTTATGACCGGAAGTTTCATTAGAAAATGAGAGCATGTGGTCAGTAACAGTACAAACACAGACTGCAGCGTTTAAAGATGCTCAGTTAATACTAAGCGAGCAAACAAGAGCAAAGACAAAATTCTCACTCATCACAAACAGAAAGGATGGAGCTGATTTTTGGCTATTAGATTTCAGACGAGCCATTGTGTTATTGATTAAAGGATTAGTTCACTTCCAGAATAAAAAATCTACTGATAATTTACTCTCCCCCATGTCATCAAAGGAGTTCATGTCTTTCTGTCTTTAGTCGCAAAGAAATTAAGGTTGTTGAGCAAAACATTCCAGGAATTTTCTCCATATAATGGACTTCAATGGGGACCAACGGCTGAAGGTCCAAATTAGAGTTTCAGTGCAGCTTCAAAGAGCTCTACAGGATCCCAGCTGAGGAATAAGAGTTTTATCTAGAGAAACCATCGGAAATGATCCCTGTACCCCGATACACATGAGTGACCTCGTCCTCTTGACCTTTCCACTAGTTTCATCCATGTGAAAACATTGCTGCTGTAATTCTGCATGCCGTTAGTTGACACCGTGGCGCTACGCGGCTAATCACCGTGAGGGCAAGAACGCTTCACTCTGGGGGGTCTCTTTAAGAAATGTCAACACTGAGACAGGAAGGAAATTGCTCTCTGTATGGCTGCTGAACATCACAGGCTCCCAGCCAGGCCCAGAACTGAGCCTTCTGAATGTAATCCACTTTAAAACACACCACAAGCCCATTCTTTTGTTCCAGTTATGAGCGACACTGTTAGGTGAGGAGCTGACATCTTCCTCCTGAATATAATTGGGTCCTTCTGGTTCTGTAAATTAGCAAAGGGACACACTACGAGGAAAGTTCTGGAAACCAGCGGAGAAGATGTGATAAATGCAGCTGGATTACACTGTTTTTTCCTGTCTGTAGCTTTGTTTTTTTCTCACTTGTTAGTTTGTCGTTTGAATCTGAAATACTAAAAAAAGACCTGATGTACTGACATGCATCAGAAAGCAGATTCACTTAAGTGCCACACTTGCTTTCAAACAATTAAACCCTATCTTTAGTTTATCTCTTTTCCTTATGCTCTCATAAAGACCTTCAGCTAAATGAATGATTTCTTCGTAAACAAAGTGACTTCAAAAGTCGAGGGGTAAAGTTTCCCTGGAACCCCCGGGTTGGCCCATCGACCTGCTATCGAGCCAGTACAGGAACTTCAAAGGCCTGGAACGCGACTCGACCCTTTGGATGTGCTCAGTAAACGAACCACGCGACCTTCAAGAGCTCCTCTTTTATCCGGCCAGAGGATGTGACCAGACATAGACTGCCATCAAAAGCCCTTCAGACGCTTAATGAGAGCTTTTTAAATACCACTGTTAGCATCTGCTCATTAGAACTTTCACATCGATTAATTTATTTTAATTAAAAACCTCCTCCAACAGTTCTGAGTTGAATATGAACACACATAAACGAACGTACCTTCTCACACACATCACGCTTTGGTAGTAAGAGTCAGGAGACTATAGATAGACTCGTGACACACTTGGTTTATGTGCAGCAGTGGAGGAAGGCCCGTCTCAGGTACATTTAGCTCTGTATCTCTCCCACAAAGCATCGGCTCCAGCTAATCTCCTCTGAGAAAAGGGTAAATAATGAATGCGTGTCTTTCTAATTAAAGAGCTCAGTCGCTCCCGGTCACGCATGATTACGCAGGCACACTCAGACGAGATCTGAGCACTGGCCCTCTACGAGTTTCCTGATGCAGCCAAGACGCATTGTTTGAGAGTGCCGCTGAGCGTGTGTGAGCAAAGCCGTCTGACATTTCTCTGCTGATTAACTTTAATACCCTCTGCCTTACGACAGCGAACACTATCAACACGGACGAGCCGTGGCTGCGCGTGATGATTACAACCTGAACACCCCACTTAGTGCGGCCACTTGACATTCTTCCAGAGCGGAAACGTGATGGACAGCTAAAAAACTTGCTGCACTGACTGAAGGGTTATGATTTGACTAGTTAACCCTTCTGTTAATGCTGCATTTGAAAAGGAACACAGAAAAACTGATCATACACTCTAAAAAATGCTGGGTTGTTGCAATATGGACTAACCCAACTGTTGGGTTACATTTTTCAATTGAATTTTTAACCCAAAAGTTGGGTTAGTCCATATTTGACCCAAAGATGGGTTTAAACAAGAGTGTCAATAACTTGAAGATATTGAAGGGACTGGGAAAATGAAAAAAAAAAAAAAAATCTGCCATCATTTACTCACCCTCAAGTTCCACAATGGTATTCTTTCTTTCTTCTGCTGAACACAAAAGAAGATATTTTAAAAGAATGTTGGGAGCTGAACAACATTGGAGCCCTTTGACTTTCATTGTATGGACAAAAATTTCTCAAAATATCTTCTTTTTTTTTAATTCTGTGTCCACATAAGAAAGCAGGTCCAACAGATTTGGTAAATGATGACACAAGTTTTCATTGATGAACTAACCCATTAAGAGATAAAAACATTGATCATGAATTCTGCAGAATAAACACAAAGTTAACTGCACCCAGCTTAAGTTATAATTTACCACGAGTCGCCTTTCTAACATGGCAGCAGAGGGTTTAATGAGGAGCTGAACATCAGTGCAGCTTTCTGACACACTCGTGGTCTATCATTAGAGACGCTGTGGTGTCTGCTCACAGTAATGGAAGCACTATTTCCACCTGCACAAGCTGATTTCTTGTAAGCTACCCTTGTTCAGCATGCTCGTAATTCTTGACTGGATTGTGCAATCTAATGTCAGCCATTCCTCCACAACAAACTACAGTGGTGGTCAGCTGAGATCGGATCTGTCAATCACATCACGGGTCGTCTTTGCACCATATCAAAAGTGGCTGCTTGCTAAAGAGCCAGGAGCTTCCTTAAAAGGAAACCCCTCACAATCCCCTGGTGCAGCCACTTCCTGTATAGGGTAAAGCAACATAATTAACTTACAGCCATGATTTAACTGTTTTAAATGAGCTCTTTCCTTTTTCTTAATTATTCCACCTGCTTTGACACTGTGGTTAACGTCCCGTTTCTCCTCCGAGGGTTCTTCTCCGGGGACTCCCAGGAGTCTGTCGGTTAAAGTGGCTTGAGCTGTCAGCGCATTTGCTTAATGAACATGTTCATTCACCCTGCTAGCCCACCTACTGTAGTCCAGCAGCTCATTTGGTCCTCTGTCAGCCCTCTGGACGTCTGTATCCGGGCGAATGGTGAGACCTTTATGAAGCACAGAGGGAAAATGCTCTATTGATTCCTGTACGTCACTGTATACTGCCTTTTCAGCAGCGGCCTTGTGCCATGTAGACGTTAAGCTCTGGGCCCTATTTCTCCCTGCAACTCTCATGCACGTCTGGGTAATTAAAACAGCAGATGAACATCAGCGGATCCAGAGCCGCTAGCTGATGCGCTCACGTCAGCTGAACTATCAACACCATGTCAGAAGGAGCATTGCACAAAATCAGAATTCAGACGTGGAGGAATTTTCCAAACTTATAATTAAGCAGATGTGCAAATGGTGAGCGAATGGTAATTAATCATGATTACTTTAATTATGCATTGTTTTCTCAATAATGAGGATGATGCTGCAGCACACGATGTGCTTTCTCCCGGCCGCCGACGGCTCGGTCACGCCAATCGAACGCCGCTGCAGCGGATATTAAAAACGTCAATCTTACTCATGCAAATAACTTTGCCTCATTTTCAGTTGGTGAACTTACAGAAATTATTTTTCTCACTCCTTCTTTGAAGTGAATTTGTCTTCCCTTGTGAAGAAAATGATGTGATATAATCTTTAATTAAGAGATAGACTAAATGTCCCTCTCGCACATGAACACTGCGCCGCGGCCTGATGAAGAGACGCCACTCGTGTCGAGAGTTTAGTGCAAATCAAAAAGAGGCACTTGAATGTTTTAATTGAATGAATATACATGAATGTCACTGTCTGTGTCTCAACAAAACACACAAAGACCGTCAGATGACAGACGGCTTCAACTACATTAATCTAGCCAAAAGATGTTTGCAGGAGATTATACAATCGTTGGAGTGTTCAGAGGAAAACTCTCTCTATCTCTCTCTCTAGTTTTCATCTTGGGATCTCAGCTGGCCAATCAGATGCGAGCATCACACATCAGCCATCTGTTCTCTTCAGCAGAACATTAAAGTCAACACTGACACGTTCAGTTGTGCCCTTGACAAACTGCACTGAAACTCGGATCACAAGCGATGTAGTGACGGAGGATCTGAACAAACACCTGGTGCGCCACTAGACTGTGCTCGCTCTCATTAAACCCAAAAAGACATGAGAAAAGATTCATGCTCATCTAGTTCACCAATGAATGAATTAATCTTTTTAATGGTGGCTAAATGTTTCAAATGTGAATGAGAGCATGCAGACGGACTACATGAGTGACGGACAGATAGAGAGGGAGGACAGGTAAGGTACATGACTGGACTGACAAAGCTACACACACACACAGACAATGGTATTCCTATCATTATGGGTTCATTCCATAGGCATAATGGATTTTTTACTGTACAAACTGTATTTTCTATCCTCTTACTCTAACCCTCCTCCTCACACAAAACTACAGGCATTTTTACATTTTCAAATAACTTCATTCTTTGTGATTTATAAGCTTGTTTCCTCATGGGGACCAAAAAATGTCCCTACAAGGTGAAAATTTATTGGTTTTATTATAATTGTGTAATAATGTAGGGAATAGCAGGTATACACACACACTCAGTGTCATGCCAGGGCTAATGCTCAGAGACGGATGCTGCCAGCCTGCCCACCTGCTCAAACAGGTCAGTTTGTCATAGCAGCACATTCAGGGCACACGGCCAGAGTCACCCGCTCACAATAACAACACATGCTGTGAGTTTATGTGTTTGTGTGCATGTGTGTGTGTGTGTGTGTGTGTGTGTGTGTGTGTGTGTGCGCGTGCGTGTGTGTGCGTGTGTGTTTGTGTGTGTGTGTACAACTGATTCACTATTCTTAAGAGGATCTTGCATTATTTTTCTAGATAAAATGCTTTTTTGAGAGTCAAACAGGAAATGAAGTTTGTTAAATGAGACTAATGTGAGCATGGGCACGTCATCCAAACACACAAAATGTGCTAAACATGCTCAAATCCACTGAGATGATCTAGAGATGATGAGGAGGTGAAATCACAAGCTGTATCTGGCTCCTAAAGCAGTTACCTAACTATTTGCTAATTATGTAGCTGTTAAGGGGAAACAAGCTGAAGAAAGCAAGAGGTTTCCAGCTGAATCTCATTTGCACAACGAGAAGGGAAAAAAGCAGCATGTCTCTACTGTCTGCCACAAACACGAAACCAGTCCAGCCTCTCAGATACGAATCAATGCTACTCTGCATCTGAACAAATGATTCATTGTAAGGTTTGTCCCTTTAACACATTTTCCTTTAGCAATAAGCACCAAACATCCAGAACATCTGAATCTGGAAAGAAAAAAACCCCCAAAACAAAACAACAACAACAAAAAACATTGTTTTAGCATTGTAATGAATCATCTGCTGATGTCCCACCCACAGCAACAGACCAGATCATAATCAGATCTTTCAAATAGTAACAAAGCATGTTTATGAACATAAGCATAAAATACAAAATGTAAACATACTGGATTGTAGCAACATTGCTAATTTACATCTGTAGCCCCATACAGTACGTCAGACATGACTATGCAGACAAGTACCATCTACTCTGATGAACATATGCATGTTTCGGTATTTAGAAGACATTTATAATAATCATTTACATTAATATAAATAACAAACAATGTATAATAATTGAACATGGACATTGGAAAAGAAATACTGAGCCTTTAACAGCACTAGTGACAGCAGCTGTCCCAAAGACTCATAGTAGTCCAATAAAAACACAAGGGCTTACGGGATGATACGGGAACCGGTGCTTATATACGATCGGACAGGTCAGAGGGCTACGAGAGGCTTTATGAGAGCTGGAGGAACGGGAGGGAAAATGACAGTGTCACGGCTCCAGCAGCTGTCATGTGGCAGAGGGGACGTGAAGGTGCAAATTACAGCCTGCTGGGGTTGAAGACACCACACAGAAATGATTATGTCTAATGTAACCTGCCGCTCCCATTAAGAGACAGAAACAGGCCTGTAGATCTTTCTGGGCTTGTGTAAGGGGCCGTGATCTGACCCTCCATGTGACATGTAAAGCCTGCTGTGTGAAGACGGTAGAATGTGTATGGCACATGACGAGGCTCAAGCCTGAATTATTCATGCAGTCACTCACAGTCCATACAAATGTGAAGGACAGTCCTGACCTTTCCTCACCTGCAGTATGCTTTGAATAGCTGAGTGGGGCTTTACAGGATGGTGCATTTCTTTTTTTACAAATTTGACTTGTCCTAAGACCACCTAGGTCCCTCACACATACATAAGCCAAATAAGACTTATTTCTTCTGAAAGGACAAACAAGGTCTGTTCCAGTCAGGGATGGGCAGTATTTCAAATACATGTATTTGACATACAAAATACTATTTTGTTTTTAAATACATGGTGTCCTGCAGAGTTCAGCTCCAACTTTTCTCTACACACCTGCCTGGAAGTTTCTAATATGCCTATTAAGACCTTAATAAGCCGGTTCAGGTGTGTTTAATTAGGGTTGGAGCTGAACTCTACAGGACACTGGCCCTCCAGGACCGAGTTTGGAGACCCCTAGATTAGAGGTTATAGCCTGTCATTTCCAAATGATCCTCTAGAGGTAGCAGAGCCGTCAAAACAATCACAGTAAATTATGTTCTGAAAAAACAAAATCTCAAGGTCACTGAATTATTCTTTCATGTGTTTGAAAGTGAAACAGATTTCTGATCATAAGGTTAATGCTGAGTTCACACTGCACGATTTTAGCCCCGATTTTAACTCGCCGACAAATGCCCGAAATCGGAGGCAAATTGGTACTCGTTCCCGTGAGTGACATTCACCCCGTAAAATATTATACATGCTAAATATCTGGACCTGTCGGCGATTCAAATCCTGCTGTGTGAAATGAGTTCTGACTGAAAAATACATCAGCGATGACATACAGCCAATGAGAGAGCAAGATAATGGGCAGTGGGAGGTTCGGGGAGGAGTTCGCATGATTTTGCATTATTATCACTTCTCGTGTGCGTTTGGTTGTGAAATGTAGTTTGTGGACCAGACAGAGTTGTCTGCGATTCTTCCTATTGTAAAGTCATGCAGTATGTAAGCTCCTGTCGCTGATCCATCATGCAATGTCAACACAGCAGCAACTGAATGCTGCCCCAGATAGTCCTGCAGTGTGAAAACAACGGTGATCCGACGACTTTGAAAATCGTGCAGTGTGAACTGATCCGACGACTTTGAAAACAGTGCGGTGTTAATTATTGATTCCCAACTAGAACAACTGTGGGTGTGAGAGCAAAGTGTTTGTGTCATTAACAGCAGTTTGACACTCTGAACGGCGAGACACAAATTGAGTGGTAATTTGCCAGAGTGTCGCATTAATTGATGAAGTGTGATCGTCATTACAGATCCCAGAAGTATGAATTCATGAGACAGCTGACATTTACACATACTCCGTTAGCACTTATCGTCACAAGAGAGAGATAATTAAATGGAGACAATAAATATATTCTATACAGAAATATGAACACACGTGCTGAGCTCAATAATTGTACATTAACACTCATTATCTAATGCTGAATGCAATGATATGACCCCAACTTCTGACCCCACCCCTAGCCCCCACCCACTCTCTGACCACACCTCTAACCACACCCTAACCCCACCCACTCTCTGACCACACCCTAACCACACCGTAGCCCCACCCACCCTCTAACCACACCCACTTTCTGACCACATCTCTAACCCACCCCTTTGGCCACACCCTATCTTTAACTCCACCCCCAACCACAGCTACCCTCAGCATTCTGAAATCTCTTTTTAAAGGAAATTGAATGATAACTAATGGATGCCTCTACACTCAAGTTCACACACTCTGATTATGATTCATACAGAAAATGGAACATATTAATAGCCATTAAGTGCTGAATGGAAGGAAAGGCATTCATGTGTCCCGTAGCTCTGTAATGCAGGTCAGAGAGCCCTCTACAACACTCCCCTTCTTTGGATGAATGTTAGTTAAGATATTCATTTCACTCAGCAACGAAAGTGCAGCTAGAATGAAGAAAACACATCAAATGCCCTTTTATTCACTGACTCACTTTTAAGACATGCACCAAGTGCTTTCTGTGAAAGGAGGATTAAAAACAAGAGAGAGGGAGAGAGAGAGAGAGAGAGAGAGAGAGAGAGAGAGAGAGAGAAATGTCATACGTAGTCTCATACTGTATATACAAACTGTAACCACATGATTTAATAAGCTTAGGCATTTCAGGACAAAAGAGACATGGATGGAAAGGACCATCAGCTTCAAACAGATGACATGTGCAGGCCTCCCTGCTGAAAACCCTCTCTCTTTCACCAGACCAGCGTGTCCAGAGCGTTCAACCCTCAGCTGGTCAACACAATTCTGGACTCTGTTCTGGTTTCCCAGGATGCCGACCAGAGGTGGAAACTCGAGTCTGCAGCTTGGACTCAAGTTGCACTTAAGACACAAAAAAATATATAACTTGCTACTTGACTTGGACTGTAGGGACTCATGAACATGTCTGAAAGCATCTGTGAGGTGTCTCTGCGTATCACAGCACATTTCTGCTCTTCTGTTTGAACTCTTGCTCCATGCATCAATGCATATTAGTACAGTAAAGAAAAACACGGTCACTCACAGGTTGAGTATGGGCTAGCAGAACTAGCAAAATGTGTCTTCTAAAAGAGAAAGTGCAGGCTGTGAGTGCTGCTACAGGATGCATACTGTGCTCAGTGTTGCACAGATGAGCTGCTGTGAAGTATGAAGTGTCTTTGTGTTTTATGGACTGTACCTTGATCAGCAGGACTCTTTACTGTAAATGAACATTGTACTCACACTGCCTACAAACACAATACTGACATTCCAGGTTTCTGTCTGGGAAAATAAGCAGCTTTGGAGGGAATTCTGTATCAGTCAAGCCAAAATGTTTTCAGACACCTTCAACATTTCACACATTATCAAAGTTTATTCGCTAAAGTTTAGAAAATGGTAATAAAATATGACAAGAACTTAGAGTTAAACTGTGTCAGAACAAATTCAGCTTGATAATGTCAGATAACACTTAAGCAAAACATGCTTGTCCTGCACCCACTAGAAAAAAAAATGATCAAAAATTATATCTGGTGTCTGAACAATTTTTGGTTTGACTGTATATGGGTGCTTTAGAATGGAAAAGGTTATAAAGCAGACACACTAAGATCGTTCTGCACACACGTGGAGTCTCTATGGAGGTTCTGAAGGTCGCTCACTGGGTTTGGAACAGAGCCCTTACATAACCAGAGCGTCAATATCATGTGTGAGCCCCTGCATGGATCTCTCTGACCTGAATATGGTTCTCATCTCACTCGCACTCCATCAAGATGGAGGATCCTGTGTAATTAATGAAGAACACTTTAAAAACAGCCCTTCATTTGGCCAGGCCTCACTAATGACTTCTAAATATAACCACATTAGACATTCTCCTCCACGCCACGGCCTCGCTGCTCATTTATTTAAAACTACTTTGAGCTTAGAGGAAAAGTGCCTCCTCATCACAAAACCCTGACACACATCAGGACGACGGGCACTGCACACCAGCCTCAACTTCTCTTTTAGTTTTCCTTCTAAATGAGCTTGTGTCTCCATGTCATCACCCCACTCGTCAATTTTAGAAGATCCTAAATAATCAAAAAGTCACATGGTAATATTAATCATCATAAATATCCAAACGGCTTTAGTCCCACTGAAATCAATCAGTTTTTTGTTAATGATCATGTGATTGGAGCTCAGTGTGTCTACATGTTAATCAGACTGAGACTTGCTCCGGAAGTGTCACGTGACGAGTGTTTTATCCTTCAAGTATTCAACTGCACATCGTGTCACATGCTCTTGGACAGAGCTGGTGACTGTAGCACAACTACACAAAAACCTTGCTGCAGCTTCATGTAAATGCACTGATGAGATGACAGAGAGAAATGTGGAGTAGTGTAATATATGCAGAAGGTCGGCTGCCGTTTAACCCTGTAAAGAGCGCGGCCGCTGGACGAGCGTCTCCATCAGTAATGCGTTTATGAAAATGAGCCACATGACAGATCGCTGGCATTGATCGCATGCTCATCCATCATACTGAATACTCCAAACTCTCTCTCTCTCTCTCTCTCTGCACTTCAGCCATATATTCCTTCTCTCTGCATCAAGCCTTCGTTTATTTTACTTTCTCTTTCTGCTGCAGCTGTTCTCTTCATTTCCCTCTCTATTCCTCCCACCCTCTCTCTCATATGTAATATGGCAGTACAGGAACCATAAGGTGGGAATATCTCCCATTATTTTCCACTCTGTTGCCACGACAACAGCAGTTTGAGTGACAGATCTAAAGTTTGGCTGACAGGTGACGTGGGGCGCCACAGAAAATACAATATACACTAATATCACATGCAAGCCTCATCTGAGCTCATTTTAGAAAAGCACAAGAGAAAAAAAATAAATAAATAAAATGTTGACATTAAATATTGATTTTTATGTGGGATGAGCTTTACTGTTCCTAGAGAGAGAGAGGATGGGGAAATATGTCTCCGCTACGGCTGCACAAACACACTCAAATGCTTCAGTGTTCACTCCTGTTTCCTCTAGGAAAAAAGATCTAAACACATCCTCATAAAGGACAGCAGCGCCTGAAACAGAGCTGTGCTTCTTCAGAACTTCTGCACACCCTCGTTATACTCAATTAAGAGAATAATTATTCACCTTTCATATGATAATCAGCGGACAGAACTGAACGCTGCTGTGTGTTTAGATGTTCACCTGCTCACGATGAGGCGACGCTGTTATATAACGGCTCATCTGAGGAGAATCCTCTCTGAGCCGCGGGATGTAGCTGTTAGCAGATCTATAATTCTCTAGCAAATGCCCAGTATTAACCCAGTCAGTTCCTAATGCTAAAACTGTATTACCACTGCCACAAAAAACAGATGCTACAGCATTCAAAGCACATGAAGCAAAGCTACATTACTAGCAGAACTGGAAACAGATGATTCCATGGAAACATCATAATGCTATAGTGATTAAATGACTCAATGAATCATGTGAAATCAAAAGCTGTGGCTTATACAATGTGAAAATTCATTTAGGGCATAATGCATGATTTTAATTGCATGCAACATCCTTAATATCGAACACGAATTAGACATATATTGGTGGACAATACATTTGCAATGGTATATATGAGCTGGAAGTAATATGGAGTTTTTATGAAGATCCAGAGGGAGTTCATCACACACCTAAATACTTCCATCTCTTTCCATAAAAGAAAAATAAATCTATCCTTACCCTCCCATTCGGGAACATGTTTTCAAGCACTTACTCTGAGAAGCCCATGAGCCAAATCCATGACACAAATTCAATAAGTATAATCATCTGTTTTCATTAGTCGGGCACTGGGACGTGGGTCTTACGCTGACGTCCTATAGGAAGCAGATAAGCCAATTCTATAAGTGATGCATTTTAATAAGCTGCATCTGGCTGTTTGGTGAACAGTGAAAACTGAACACAGAGGATTTGCTTGCTCCCTGTAAGCACGAACTGGACTGGACTGTTCTAGAAAAGAGCCAGCGACCCACTGCTGAATGACAGTTTAAGGGTCTCTGAGCACAGGACTCAACGAGCCGGCATGTAGAAACCATACACTGTGTGCTGGCACCCGCTCCGCTTCATTTCTCCTGTTTTAGTCACATAGTAATGAGCTTTTTACCTTCCAACAGGGCTGCATGAAATCAGATGCGGTCTGAGTAACTGACAGCTCACGTATGAACACATGAATTTAAAAACACAGCGAGGGAGACACTCAGCATCAGCTCAGAAAAACCCACAGAAGAAGGATTGATGGACACAAACCCGCCATCTTTAATGTGTAGTACAATCCTGAGGAAAAGAGCTTTCCACATAAACCAGCATTCAGGGAGTCGAACCTGTAATAAGCTGAAGCTTATATATTTCTGTATAATAGGTTACGTTCAGCAGGTTCTTGAAGATACCAGACACAAAAAAATATAGCATGCTGAGTGTGATATGGCATTCAAATATAAACAGTGTTGGGGGTAACGCATTACAAGTAGTAACACAAGTTACGTAATCAGATCACTTTTTTCAAATAACTAGTAAAGTAACACATTATTTTTTCATTTATTTTTCAGATAAGTAACGGCAGTTACTTTGTTTCTCATGTAATGATGTTTTATTAACAAGGTTCGGAAGGAGCGCATCAGATACTTAGCCTGATTAACACCGGTGGAGTGCACTCAAGTTAATCAACACCATGGTATAAATACATCTGACTTACCTCTATCCATTGACTGTTTATCAGCATCCCTCCTCCACCCCATCTCCTCACTTCGAGTTAATTTTACTGTTATGCGGGGAGGGGGGTACTCTAGGTTCGGGTCATTCCCAAGCTCAGAGCCCTTCCCCAGACAGCACGCCAAATACACATTATCATACTTCAGCTAATTATATGTAAGCGTGAACTCGTGAATTGACAACATGTGCTCATGTTGAGAGGAATCAGGAGTGAGAGCAGATGCGTTGTGTGCTGTGTGAACATGATGATACTGTAGATCTAGACTCAGTCTCAACATGCTTTTAATCATCTCACTTGCACAAAAACAGATTCAGTATTCCTCAAAATCAATAAAAAGAGAAATGCAAACTCAGAATATGACGCAAACCTGCAATAATTCAATATGTTAAACAGCACAAATATCCTTTATGTTTGGGTTTTTTATCCCATTTTGTTAACCAATATTGTTGCAGCTGACCTTCAATGATCCAATTCAACCAAAAGAATAAGCAAAAATTACTTCCTTCAGCCTGAGGCTCATTCATTTCACTTTTGGTGTGTAAAAATATAACTTTTTTATATTGTTTATAAATTTTTTTATTTATTTTTATATCAGATAAGCAAACGTAGCAGAGATGTTGAAAAGTAGAAGAGTATTACTAAATTTTTTATTTAAAATGCAATTAGTTACTTTTTTGAGAGTAATGCAATATCATAATGCATTCATTTTAAAAGTAACTTTCCCCAACATTGAATATACATATAAAAAAGAAGAATATGTGCCTTACTGTTTGTTGAGAAAGAAAGAGATGAAGCCCTGCAATTTCAAGAACTGAGCAAAGAAATCAGTGTCTTCTCTAATATCTACTATAACATCATCACACCACAACAACACTGACCAACAATTACATCACTCATTTGGAAACTCAAACAAATAAAGTAAAGGTCAATGGTATCAGACCCTAAAAACACTTTGACACACTATCAGCACTCTGATAAAACACAGAATCTCGAGCAGGCAGAGAGTATAGAGACACAACATCAGGACCTCTCCAGCCCTAATCAAACACACCTGCTGTAATGATGTGTGTTCGTCTGTCACAATCGGAGACACTGCGAGCATCGACTCCAGTCTGTGTCTCCAGCACTATTTATTATGACTCTCTCTTATCATTGCATTATAAGAATGACTTTTATTTACTCTACTTATAATTGAATTTAATTTTTTACTGTCATCCAGACTACATTTCTTAGTCAATTACACAATCCTTAATTTATGTTTATGTTCTGCACTATTCTCATTTTGCACTGTTTGAACCGCAATTTGAATTAGCAATATAAATGCAAAAAATCTGTCATGCCACTAAAGCAACTTAAAACTGTGTGTGTGTGTGTGTGTGTGTGTGTGTGTGTGTGTGTGTGTGTGTGTGTGTGTGTGTGTTTGTGTGTGTGTAAGTACATGTGTGAGTCTAGCAGAACTGCAGGAACACAGGCTGCCCATCACAGACAGACTCAGACAGATATTTAATCTTTAAGACATTTGAAATAGCAAACATAATGCAAAATTGCAATTTAGATGCATTTTAACATATTGAATAAATGAACTTCAATGGTTTATGCTGGAAAATCACTCCATTTCCCAGAATGCATTACCTGTGCTGAATTACTCTGTATTACAATTACAATTCAACTTCCTGCATGCCACTTCAATTCAAATTCACACGCATGAACTGAAAGTGAATTGATTCTTCAGTTCTGAATTCTGTTCAACCACTTTCTAAAGCCTAAACATCAGGACCGAGGTGTGACGCGTATCAAAATGAGAGAAACGCATCCTCCTCTCATAGACACTGTCCATGGACTTTTGAAGAACAGCCAAGCTGATGCTCGGAACGCGTTTCCAGCTGTGCATGAGTATCTCCTGTGCAGTTTAACATCTAAATGAAGGTCGTGGCAGCGTTTACAGACGGGCCTCATGCTGCCCTCTGCTGTTGACCCTAACACACACACAATCCAAGATTCAAGATTCAAGATTCAAGATTTTATTTGTCACGTACAAGTTATATGGCATACAACAAGCAGTGAAATGTAGGTCTGGCATACTCTTTTTAGACTGTGCAAAAAAATAAGAGAAAATTAAATACAAATAATGAAATATACGAAAAAATAATAAGAAGAAGAAAAAAATAAGAAGATTAAATACAAATAATGAAATATACACAATATATTAGACTACTACGCAGATGATGTTCAGAGATGCTACAAAGAAAATGCTACTCAGATGATGTGCAGAGATGTAAACAATGTACAGTGAGGATGAGTTTCATAACTAGGTTATCTCAAAAAAGTGCAGTGTGCAAGAGTTATTGGGTAACCCTACACTACCAGAGTCTCTAAAGTGCAGTGTGTTTAATGTCCATATTTAATAGTCTGATAGCATGAGGGAAGAAACTCCTTCTGAGCCTCTCCGTTTTTGCCATCAAACTGCGGAAGCGTCTGCCTGACTGTAGCAGATTAAACAGTAGGTTTCCAGGGTGGGTGGAGTCTTTGAGGATCTTAACAGCCCTAGATTTACATCTCCTGGTGTGGATGTCTTGCAGAGGGGGGAGAGATGTTCTGGAGATGTGCTCAGCTGAGATCCTGGGCTGAGCTGTTTCCATACCACGATGAAATGCACTGAGTTGATATAGAAAGTTTTCAGGATTCCAGGGGAAACCTTGAATTTTCTCAGGAGTCTCAGATCCACCAAATCCACCAAAAACACAACACTAACTACAGATCAGATTTAAACCAGAGGACATGACAAACTCAGCTCCCGGATGGCCTCATTCCTACAGAGTTTAGCAGCAACACCTGCCTGGGAGTTTCTAGAGATCCTGAAGACCTGGACTCTGGTTGAGCTGTTTAGTGAGGGATGAAGCTAAACTATTCAGGAAACAGGCAGACCGGACACACCTGGCTTAGAGGAGCTCATCTTACCTGTGACAGACAGCTCAGTGGTCCTCCTCACCACAAAACTCCCAAACTGTAATTCGCAGGTGTAATTCCCGATGTCATCTTCCCGCACGTCTTTGATGGAGAGCACATCCACCTTCCTGACGATGCTCTGTCTCCACTGTTTCGGCCGGCATTCCTACATCCATAAACAGATCGGCAGTTTAATTTGGCTGCAAACACATTTCATTGGAATGACACATTAATAAATCGCCTTCAGGTGGGCGGCTTTCAGTGCTGTCAACAGACTACAGCACTACGGATTTCATACTTGACAGTGTTTTGACAACAGCTAGAGTTTCATCTGTAAATTGTTGCCTTGGCAACACCTGTCAGTCATTTATTGAGCACTTATTAATTTCCATGTCGATGAGCAGATGAGTTCATTATCAAGGCAGCAAACCATAAGAAGATGATGCACGAACTGTGCTGAAGTTAACCAGTGTGAATCTCAGAAAAGAAATAAATGTTCAAAGATGAAGGGTTTTCTAATCGTCAATGATAGCGCAGACACAATTCAACCATTTTAATTAAAACACACTGCTTACATATGATGAGAAAAAGCACTACAAAATATTAAAAAGTTTTAGAAGAAGAAAAAGTGTTGTAAATGAAACCTCTTTGCTAGACTAGCTCAATTTATATAAAGCCACAGCATAAAGACTGATATCAACCAGTAAAGAACAGGATCAAATGAGTCATTTGTTGCTCATGCCGTGTATTTGTTTTATCTTTCAGTTTTAACTCGTATATTGAACTACACCAAATGAGGATGTTCACATTGATGATAACTAAATCCAGTTATGTTTCCTGCACAAATGTCCACAGCCATGATCTATCTTTGATTAAGTTAGGCCAGAAAGAGTGGCAGATGTTTAATTTGACGCTCAATCTAGATTAGTCGCAGTCCAATTTCACCTCTCTTTTGGGTGGCAGAAACTGATCCATTCACAAAACTTTCCATATCATCGTCTTTGCTTGATATAAAGTCAATTTCTGCCTTACTGCTTCTATTTTTAATTTTGAACACAAACTGCATGAGTCTGTTTTTGGTGAGATGAAGATGATGGCATGGAATCAAACTGAATGGTATTACACTGTCTGCACAATGGTGAATACAGCATGTGATCGTACCTTGTACCATGTAATCTCTGGCTCTTTTCCGGTCTGTATGTAGTCGTCTATGTCAGGACAGAGGATGTCTTTGCTCTTACTCAGCTCGGCCTTCTCAAAGTACCTCATCTTGGAGTTGTAGCAGAGACCCGTGTTGTTCTCGGACACCGTGAGCGACATCGACACTTTCATACAGTACGTGGAGTTCCTGCAAAACACACCAAACCAACACCGTCAACAAGCTACACAGAAACAGGCATTTCATTTATGCTGGAAAAGGCTTTCAAATGTACGTTCTTTCATTGCGATCAGTGGGAGAGAGGAATCTCACGATCAAATTACGACAAGGTTTACTGCTGAAACGAGTCTGTAAACGCTCTGTTAAAAGGGTCTCTGTGTTTTCACATCATTCTCAGCAGTTGTTTCTTTGCTTGTCTTGAGCTCAGGAGATCTCAGATCAGCAGAAATGAGAGCAGAGAGCCAGCAGGCCATTTTTCAGCTTTGTTAGAGTGGCGCTCTTAGCGGACGCCTCTTACTGCCACAATTGAATTTATTGGAAAATAACTCCCTGAACAGAAGAAACAACACAATGCAGAACGGAGAGAAGGAAGGACAGAAAGTGCTGACTCAAAGAACAGTGAACGAGTGAAGAGAACGACAGAATGAAAACTAAAGATTAACATCCCTCCACAACATGTGATACCCAGCTCCAGTTTTAAAACAGGAGTCTAATAATTAGCCTGCAGTTTGATTCCCTAGTGAAATAATTCAACACTGTTTTCCTGTAACACTAAACGCAGCTCTCGTTTATATACAGGACATCAAAACACAGGTGGGCAAAACCAGAATCTACAAATACAGTGAGTAACAATGAGTAATGAAAGAAGAATGTGGTCAGTCTACAGCCGGCGGATCTCATCCGGAGGCCATTTAATTACATGTAATTTGGGTTACGTAATCAGATTCCAAAAATTAAATACTTAGTAATTAGATCAAATTACATTTTAAAATACTCATAATCAGAAGACACTCACTTTTTTAGTAATTACATGATTACTAGGGCTGCCCCCTAATAGTCGACTAACCATTGGTTGACCAGAAGAGGATTTGTCGACCAAAATTTTATTAGTCGCAGAAAAATCGTGATGGACAGATCAGTAATGGCTAGTCTATGTGGTAATTCAGTACATCGGGCCAGACATAAAAAACACTCCCCTATCATTCCTCAACATCAAATAAGGCTTATCATCTGAAATATGTAAGTATTAGCAACTTTACATGTCCGCTTAATCTAATGTTAACCTAGAGGAATGTGCACTGTTCAAGTGTGTCTGTGCGGAGTGTGGAATCTGAACAGCAGCGCTCACTGCAGATGGAGGCGCCGGTGCGCTCACTTGCTCTTAAAATAAGCTACTCCATAATTTTTGGTCATACAGATAAGAGTAATACATCTTTCAAATCTGTAAAGACTATACGTTTATTTGTGTGCACTCACAATCAAAATTACATTTAAAAGTATTATATCTTTATTTTTTTTTATGTGTATTCGTTTATTTGTGTGCACGTGCACTTGAGTGTGAAACATCATGAAAACATATCTATAGAGAGCAAAATGTCTACTTTCAAATGAAACAAATCAAATGGAAATTTAATATTCTCAGATTATGTAGGCCTAATCCATATGAAAAAATGCGGAGACGACAAGTCAGTGTCGCTAACGTCCTTCATCTCTTAAAGGTGCTGTATACAGGATAGTGGTTGAACTAGGTATTGCAGTCCAAATTCAAAATATTAGAGAGGGTTTTTTCACCCGGCCCCTACTCCTCAGACTTGATGCACTCACAGGTTGCCAGATTGACACCAACAAGAAGAAGTGCACTTGACGATGAATGAAATGAAATACCCTGTGTTTTCCGCTAACTGGCAACCCGGGGTGCCGAAATACAATTGGGTAAACTGCCAGTAGGTGGGTTTCACAAATTAAAACTGAGACCAGCATTCCGACCCGGAACGCACATTTTCAAAGGAGAATAACTGACTGTAGCATTGTTTTTCAGATAAACATGTTAACTTAGCATGTTTCTTAAATATATGCAAACATATTATGGTATTTTTTATTCTTTACTAGAGTCAAAAACTTTAAACCGAAAACAAAAAAGCACTAGTTTATCAATGTATTATTAAAATGTTAATGCAGTCTCCTCACATTTACATTTATGCATTTAGCAGATGTTTTTATCCATCTTACATTGTTTTACCAGTATGTGTGTTCCCTGGTAATTGAACCCACAACCTTTTGCGCTGCTAACACAATGCCCTACCACTGAGCCACAGGAACACGGGAACTAACAGACTTTCTGAATGGACTGACTATTATGCGAATAATATGTAATCATTAGAGCTGCCTTACTCTTTTTCCCTGACATATTCATAATCGTTACTACTGCCGATGTGATGTGGCAAGCTTTATGCATGTGCTTGAGCACTTATTAGACTATGAAGGCAACTAAAGGCTTGGTATTATCCTGACATATTCATAATCATTACTACTGCCGGTGTGATGTGGTGCTTTACGTTTATTTGTGTGCACTCACAATAAAAATCTTTAGTCGGGGGCAGCTCTAATGATTACACATTATTCACATAATAGTCAGTCCATTCAGAAAGTCATTCACACAGAAAGTCATGTGGACATTCACACAGAGATCGATCACTAGTCAGGAAGACACACATCCACTGGATTCAAGATGTGTTTCAATATTGCATCAACTTCTGATGAACATTAATTTCTATTTGAGTTATCACTCTTTATCACTTATTTAACCATGTATTACTGTGTCTTTGGAAGGTTTTTGTCTTTCAGAAACATTAAAATGCACATATTTGCATTATTTCTTATTTACATATAATGCAGGAAATCCCAAACTTTTTGTCATCTGAACAAAATTAATGTGTGATTAATTTGTGATTAATTACATCTAGAATTTTATTAATTAGCATCTAGTGGCTACATCATGGTGTTACAGATGATTTTAAATATGAATATCAAATATATGTAAAATTTATAATTTTACATATATTTGAAAGTGAAAAGTTAAAGTGACGTGACATGTAGTATGACACAAGTGACACAAGTATGGTGTCCCATACTCGAAATATGTGCTCTGCATTTAACCCATCCAAGTGCACATACACACACATAGCAGTGAGTAGTGAACACACACACACACAGTGAACACATACCAAGAGCAGTATTTATGTATTTTAGTATCTTGGACTGACACTGTATACAGGCAGAAGAAGACAAGTTGAGCTAGAGTCCTAGTAGTATCCCTGGAACATATTTTGTCTTTAAAATACAACCCTGTAAATATGATTTTTAAAGATGAGAATATATTTGCAACAATCAATGAAATGACTCCAGACTCGTCTCTGACTCCAGCTTAAAGACTCCAAACTTGACTCTGACTTGTGGCTTGAACTGATAAAAATTAGTTTTTAACACAGTGTTCATTTCTTTGTATAAAAGCACCTGCCAAATGCATAAATGTAAACGTAAATCCCCTCAGAGTTTACCTGAGAACCTGACATAATAAAATACATAAATTTGCCGTTAACCATGAAATTACTGGTCTAATAGTATCAATCTTGGAAGTAAAGAAGGTCATAAAGTCATTACTAATGTGCTGTTGGCGAATGTCTGCACCTGTTGATGCTTTTTTTTTTGTTGTTAATTTAGCCACTGCATTGAATAAATGTGTTTTCTTCTAAAAGAGATGAAAAGTAAAGAGCTTTTAGAGATCTTCTAGAAGTGGAAGTACTTTCCTTCTATACAATATGAGATACCTCTAGTTTTGTTTTCTTCCAGCTGTGCTTCATTCTCCGGGCTGCTCTCTTTAAGGCGTGAGTGTGCTCACATCTTGCAAGATGGTGCCAGTGTACTATGTGTGTTTCAATCCCGTACCTGTTCGTTTGGTATTTGTATTGTTCGCACTTTGGGTGGTATTACACAGGTATCATGCAGACACAGTGCTGACCTACGATCACCAAGCCCTATTCAACATCAAACGTGGTATGGAAGCTGGTTGCCTGGGAAGCTGTCCTGTTCTCTACTCACACTCTCAATCCTCTTTCAATGAACCCACGCCAGAATGCGCTCACCGGTTACCTTGCTGCGTTCCTCCTCTACGGAAGCGCCGCAGGAAGAGAGGTCGTGGCAGTGTTTGGGTCAGAATTAGACGGCAATTGCTTCCACCATACAATCTTCGACTCAGTATTCTCTGAATGCAATAGGCTTGGAGGAGCATAACTTGGCGCAACGCTCTTGGGATTACAGATATGCTTTTCATCCTCCAGTTTACCCGGTCTTTGGTGATTCAACTACTTATTCCTCCGCGTTGCCGCGTTTACGACTTCGCCGGAGAAGAGTGGAATGTTTAAATCTTCGCCAACTGAACTTTGTTTGATAGGATCGGAATCTGGCATCACTGACTCATCTCAACATGGCTCTAGTTAATGCTAGGTCCGTGTGTAACAAGAATTTCATTTTAAATGACTTTTTTGCACAACTTGTGTATCCTTTTTCTGTCAGAGACATGGGCCAGTGCTGGTTGTCAGTTGTCAGTTTTTGAGGAACTCTGTCCGCTGGATTGTGGTTTTATTAGTACACCACGATGTACTGGCAAGAGCAGTGGGGATGCCATGGTTTTTAAATAATTTGATAACATATGAACTCTTTCTGTTGGGAGTTATTAATCATTTGAGTTACAGTGTATTGTGTTGGAGTCTGAACAAAGACGATGTCTCCTTCTCTGACCACAATACTATTGTTTTTAATGTTCATGTTGTGAACTCAGTTGTGAAAAAGCATGTGGGCCATTATTCTCATTGCATAAATTTGTCTACTCCTTCTCAGTTTAGTGAAATTAAAGGCGATGGAACTTTCCTGATCAACCCAGCATTGAGTCACTTACAAGGGTCAGAAAGACTTGTTTGAATCTCTGGAAGATGCTGAAAAGTATCTCAAGGGTCTTGATGGAGCAGCGACACCTATTGCTCGATGGTGTTTAGATTTCTTTTGTTGATGGAGATTTGTTAAATATTGGTAATAGATATTTTTGTTAAGTTGGTAACGATTATGAATATGTTAGTAAATTGGTAACATGTTCCTTTTTTTATATAGTATTTTTTGTATTTTTATTTTATTTTATTTTTCTCCTTCATGTGCAAAGTGATAGTCATTGCTTTATAGAGAGGTTTTAGTTGATTATTGTAAGCTTGCTAACCTAGAAAAGATGGGCCTCAGTTCATAATTTAATTCTGGTTGCCATAAAGAGTCAGGTTATGGAAATCACATGTTAGATGGTTATTTGGAGTTCTGTAAAAATGTTTTATTCTGAGGTCAACATAGCCACCAGATCCAGTCTGTATCCAGATCAGATGGTCACTGCAGTCACCCGGATCCAGTATGTATCCAGTCCAGATGGTGGATCAGCACCTAGAGATGACCTCGACAGCCCTGAAAGTCGGCAGAGACCAGGACAACTAGATGAGCCCCAGAGACAGATCCCCAGTAAAGGCCTTGTCAAGGGGGACAAGGCCACAGGAAGCAGATGAGTCCTCTGCACAATGTGACTTTTTCAAGTGGGACATTTGGCACTCACATTAATGCCACAAATTATGAAAGGCTTGAAACTTACATTTAATAATTCGCTGATGTATTTCAGCAGGTCACACATACCTATTCGTTATTTGGCCTTTTTTTAACACATTTATTCCCGTATACAGAGCCCATGACATACCGAAAATTATGTGTCCTTTGTACTAATTAAAACGTGTTTAAATAATAATTATTATTATTTTAAATAATAATTATATTAATAATAATAATAATACTGATAATAAAATGGTTTTTAAGTAAAATAAGTACTTTTATATACTGGCCCCCGACTGAGCCTGGTTTATCCCAAGGTTAAGGTTTTTTCTCCATTCTGTCACCGATGGAGTTTTGGTTCCTTGCCGCTGTCGCCTATGGCTCATTTACAGTGATATTGTTGACTTGATTGCAAATGATTGCAAAGATACTATTTAAACTTAACTGAGCTGGATGATGACATCACTGAATTTTAATGATGTCATTTTGCATTATTGACACACTGTTTTCCTAATTAATGTTGTTCAGTTGCTTTGACACAATCTGTTTTGTTTAAAGCGGTGTATTGATGAATTTGATTTGTTTTTAATGTTTATTTGGTTCTGAAAGGTGTTTTTTTTTTTTTTATTTATTTTATTTTTTACCAAGAACGAACCAAAATGAAAACATTTAGCTTTTAATCCATGTGTGTGTGTGTGTGTATATACACACACAAAATTATGTGTGTAACAAACATAAGTAAGGAACTGTTGCAATTTTAAATTAGGTAGGGCACTTTCAGCTGTGAGTCCCATAATGGGGGGTCTGGTTAACAGGTTAACAAAGATGTCTAGTAGCCTGTTTAGAGAGAAATGCAACCTTCATTCAAATTATATAATCAGGGATTATTTGCTTTCATTTTGAAATGGTTACTTTAAAAGTAAAAATGTTTCATGTACGTGAGGCACCCCAGTGTTTCGTTATTTCATTATCAGGAAACAATTCAAGTGATCACGCGGGTGCCTCCCTGTCATGCATGTGCATTAATACTTTTCCACAAAAACACTTAATATGAATTGTAATAGAGCACATTTATTTTAGGTTAACGCTACAGTATGGGATCTGCATTAAAATAAATCTTCACAAGTCTACATCCGAGACAGGTGCAGTTATAACCTGTAAATTGAAGGATATTAGACATTTTAAAATGATCTGCTGCTCCTATTCGTTGATCATTAGTGTTCTTGTCACAGTCATAAACATGTTTTAATTACTCTTATATTCTTTTATATATATATATAAATTGCTTATGCATTAAATAATAAAGATATGAAGCAGGTTAAGTAAAATTGTACAATAATTATAAAATGCTATAGACTGCGAAGAAGATTGCAGTTTCACATTTTGCATATGCATAAAAAGTGAATTATTTTTTAAATGCAATGATACAAAATAAACAAACAACATTTGTAATGAAGAAAAAATAGACAAATAAGAATAAATGATGTAACCCCTAAGCACCTTCAGTCCGCACTGGGCTGAATCTCCGCAATGTTCTTGTTGATTATGACACAGAAAGCCTAAAACAGATTACAGCAGTATATACTGTAGACCTACACAGTAGGCTATCAGTCATCAGCATGATTAAAATTAGAGAACTTGAGTTTAAATGTGAGGACCTTTTATTAATCCATCCCTTCTTTTCAGTTTCAAAAATTTAGCTAAATCATGCCAAGTTAAATTTATCCATTTCTTGTTTTAGTTAGGCCTAAATAATGGGAGCAAAATTATACAGTGCCTCACGTTGTACTAAAATAAAGGAAAGAATTCATTACGCAACGATTTCCTAATTAGTGAGCAGATATCTTTTCCCCATGTAGTTCTTTGTCAAAATAAAGGACAAGTAACGAATATCAAAGTATGTGCATGATAAAAATGCATGCTGTTTTATTAAAGGAATTTTAATGTATAAATTAAAAATGTATTTGTTACAAATGTTAAGTAATGTAAGAATATTGACATTTAGAATCCATGTATCCAGCCTAGCCTGAAATAGGCTACAGCTTGTAATGCTCCGATGCAAAGTAAACCACCATTTCTTTAAGGTAAAATAACACATTATTTATATTATATAAATAATGCTGCACACCTGTTAAATGTTTCAAATCTAAAATATGGTGTAATACTTAGCGTAAATATAAGCACAGGCTCATAGACTTGACATTTATCCTGCTTGAATTTGTTCTAAATGAGAAATGCACATATCTTCATAAGTACTAAATTTGCATCAGTGAATATGAAATATTTTATCTAGGCCTACAATACTATAGCTGACGGCTATTTGTAAAAATGCACTTTTAATAAGTACTAAATTTGCATCAGTGAATATGATATTTTTTTTTTGGGGTTACATTAAAAAGGTTTAAATGCATCTAAGATCAGAAAACATTGTAATTTTCTCAGAATATACATTTAATATTAGAGTCATTTGCCAATGATTAGGAAACGATTCGTTCCAAGCAAGTTCGGAGCAAGCCCCTCCCTTCCTCAAGCCTACTCTGCTCTGATTGGTCAGCTGGCCAAACTTGTTGTGATTGGCACAGAGATGAGTCCTTGAGCCAGTTAGCCAGCGCTACCATTGACTAAGTACCTTTACATAAAACAATAATATAATCAATCCGTTCTTATAATGTTCTACATAATATACAAAAACACTTATGCAAGCGAATCGTGCCCACAGCTAAAGTTTAGCTGCTAAACTGTGAACACTAGGTGGATATGTTAGCCGAGTGCTAACGTGACTAACTGATTAAACAATATAGTTTGTAAACCAAAATGTGTCTACTGTAATGTTTGAAGAACGACAGACAAAAGACGCTCACAGGAGCACCAGCCGAAATCACTCATCTCTCCCGCATTAACCCTGTAACTGCCAGTGCAGCACAATAAACAGCAGTTTCACAATTATTATAAAGTCTGTGTGCTACACTACATTCTTTATTATTAAACAAAGTAATTAGAACGACGTCAGTCTACAATAATCGACATATTCTTAGGTTCACTGCGAATTTTTAGAACTACTTCAGTAAGACAGTAATATCGTGCTTTACCTGGAAACACATTATATGTACTTTGAAAAGATAGAAAGCATATATAAAAAAATTAACATAGTAATAGTTATTTAACACGGGCTACAACTACACAGAAACCATTTGCAACTTTAAAATACTGATCAGACAACACAACGACAAACAATTCACATATCTCAATACAGTTGTCATTGAAGCAGCCTAGAAGCTAAACGGTGCTTACACAACAAACCTTTATTATTAAGATGCTACATAAAACGTAAAAGCAACAATTATTAATAACACTTACAGGTTGTGATACGGAGGAGGAAGCTGATGCAAATACACTTGGAACTGAACCTTCCTTCAATATCAGCCGGCTCGCGAATCCAAGTTTGATTGCATATAAGTTGGTAATGGCAATCGTCTTCAAAATGGCGTGAACAAAGCATAAGGACTATACTTCTGTGGTACAGTTGTATATATGAATTGTAGCCACTTAGTCTTCAAATGCTCATCCTTGGGCAGATGAAAAAGTTTGCTTTTGAGTCGCACTTCAGAAACAGCGTCTCGTCGCCACATTTCTAGTTTTCACTGGCGTCTTGGAGCGCAATAAGTGGGCGTATCGTATTCAAATAACAGTTGACGTCATCTAGTCAGAGAAAAAGCTTCGGTCTTCTAACGATTCTAAAAATGACTCAGAGTCGACTCTTACTTTGAAAGACAATAACTTTATATACGGTGCACTGTCATATTTCAAACTTTGCAGGATGTTTTTGTTCACTTAGATCTATGTTACACACTACATGAAAGGTAAATTTCAAAATTCCATGATAGGTGCTCATATTTTATCTAGGCCTACAATACTATAGCTGACGGCTATTTGTGGTAATGAGCTATTTATGCGTTTTGTTGATAAGTTGTGGTAAAGCACATTCTGGTTGGCCACCTACTGTAGGTTATGGTTTTCTCTGTTAAATCACTGTGCAATAAAACACTGTCTACATAAAACAACTTAAAATATGACAATGCATGTATTGTCTTTGATTGAAATGGTGTAGATAAATGACATCGAAGCTAACCAGAGGGAAGAAAAATAAAATAAAAAATAGATCTCTTGACCATTTCAAATATTTCTCCTAGACAGAATTGAGGTTACCTTGAGATTGAATGGAAACTTTTGCTTCTGCTTTTCAAATTTGTCTCCTGAGACAAAAACTCTAACACTCTCACAATGGTCTCCTTTAAAGCTTTAGAAGAGATCTCAACAACATCACACGGTGTGTTCAGATATTTCTCCTTAGCTAGAGACTCTGGATCTCTCACATTTGTCTCCTCTTAATTTCAGAAGTGATCTCAATAACTTTACAAAGTGTGCACCAAGTCAAATGCCTCAATATGAGCTCAAACATTTCTTCCATATAATATGTATTAATAATCAAATTAGTCATTTAATAATCAAGACTGAGTCATAAGCCAAGAAAGCTCCCTATTATAATGACTTATACTGATCTGTAGATCAGTTTTGATTAAGGCATCCGGTACATTATTATTTTTTCATATTATTGAAACGGCATAATTTCTCTCTCAATATAGCCTTTAACTCTGAATTTATGATCCTCCCCCCCTTTATTTAGTATATTTGAAGTACTTGACTTGATGCACACTTTGTAAAGTTGTTGAGATTAGGGATGGGCGATATGATGATATTATGGTATATCTTATGTCTCATAAGTATCGCGATGTCTATGTCAGCAGTCAGGTAACAGACGATTATTGACATTATCAGGAAAAAAAATACAAATGATAAACCTATTAAGTTGCAAAAAAATATTTTACATAGCCCCATTGTCACCATATGTCTTTTTTCATGCAAGAATGGAATAATTTAGTAGCAGGGTTGGGAATGAAAAGCTATTCCAGTTCCGGAAATCAGATCAGATGTGTAAGGTCAGGAATCAAATTACTTATTATGAAATTATATTTTGATTCTGCTTCTCAAATTCTGTATGCGCATTTATTGTGATTTCAAAAAATTCAACTGCAAGAAGATAAACTAGAAGTTGCTTCTGCACTCGCACACAGTTTTCTTTGCTTCGCACAAACACACAAAGCACACGCACAAAATCCACCTCTTATACTGTACACATGAACACTGGACTGAGCTCTCTTTCTCGCATTTTTACACATTTGAATGGACAAATACACTCAGAATTATATCAACATATCCGATAAATACAGTCAGTATTTTGTCTTAAGTGAACATAAAGACTTAAGAAAGAAAACAAGGGTGTATTGGATCTGTGCATTGACAGCAGCCGCTGCTGCCAGTCATTAATGTCCCTCACTGATCTTGACTGAATCACTTTTGTAACCTCAGTTTGTATTTTATTTGCCTGTTATTCGGAGCTGACTACTGTAATGGCAATGTGCATCTGTGTATGTGATTATTTTGGAGATGTGTTCCAATATAATTTATCCTAATTTAGGGTATATGCCTTTTCTATTTTGATCTGCAGTTTAATAAAAGTTAAACAGAAAAAAGACAAAACGTAGCACTGCATGCAGGTTTTCAATGTCTCCTTAATCATAAACACCTGATTCAGATAATCAGCTCATTAGTAGAGACTCCAAGACCTGGAATGGGTGTGTCAGACAAAGGAGAGAGGCAAAATGTGCAGTGTTAGAACCACTGATCTATATGATATAATTATGTTTAATTAAGCTGAGATATAGCATTATAAATTCTTGACTCTTTCTCCGCCAGCATTTTTTTAAAAAGTTGCCAGCCACCGCTAGCGATTTTGATTATTTTCATTAAAATTTAATGGCCTCCAGTATATTTTGCTGTATGAATATTTGAATAAGCAATACACCTAAAATGAAGATCAAAGCCTCTACTTTTAAACAAAAAAAAAAAAAATGTTTTATTCTAGCTTAAAGCATTCTTTTTTTTATCAACACTTGAAGATAGGTAGGTTTCACAAAAAAAGCATAATTTTGAGCAAAAAGGTGAGAAAAAATCTAATTTTTATCAAAAACTAAATCTGGATAATATTCAGTATGATTATCAAAGCATGATTTTAGTCATAAACGATAAATATCAAATACGTTATAGCTTGACTACAAGTTTAAAAACAACGCTATTGTTAGAATTGTTATAATTAAGGAAATTAAACTTACCATCATGTAATGTGTCTACATAGGCGATAATGCCAAAAAGAAAGAGAAACATCGGAAAATAGGCATATTTTATTGAAGATATTAATATATGACATCAACATACATTTTATCATTATTGTTATCAGGAGAAATATCTGAGATGTTAAATGGATCTCACTTTTGATTTTTCTTTCCTATTAGCATAAGGTAATAATATCAGTGAATCCACAAAAAATTGGGTCAGCTTATAATTAATGGCATCTTGACTAAATGTATGATCATGTTTGATTCATTGTTGGAAGCATTAAGGACCTTGGAGGAGACTTTCTCACGTTTAATTAGTGGATGTAGGCAGCTGTTCTGTGTGAACAGGGAAGCTTGCATTGGTTAAATCATTAAACACGGGCCGTAATTCCCTCTGAACACCTGCGGGTCGTACAGAGATTCAGAACATGAAAATGGAGTGAAATCTGACACAAGAAATGGCCAATCAGACTGTACGAGGAGCAAGACTGCTGTCTTGTAAAAAGTTTGGAAACATTATGATTTTTAATATCTGTCAAACAAGTCTCTTCTGCTCACCAAGGCTGCAGTTATGTGCTCAAAAATACAGTAAAAACACTGAAATATTATTACAATTTAAACAGCTGTTTTCTATGTAAATATCTGTTAAACTGTCATTTATTTCTGTGATTTTTCAGCATCTTTACTCCAGACTTCAGTGTCACATGATCTTCAGAAATCATTCTTAATATGCTGATTTGGTCCTCAAGAAACATTTCTGATTATTATCAATGTTGAAAACAGTTGTGCTGCACAATATTTTTTGTGGAAACCGTGATACACTACCATTCAAATACTTTGGGTATGTGTTTTGCTTAATGCTTTTACTTAGCATAGCAAATATACATTAAATTGATCAAAAGTGACAAGTAAAGTAAAGACATTTATAATGTTACAAAAGATTTCTATTTCAATTTAATTCTGTTATTTTGAACTTTCCATTCATTCAAAGAATCCTAAAAAAAAGAAATCCACAAAATATTTGCATAAAAACTATTATTAACCTTGATAATAATAGGAACCAATAATAATTGTTTTTACTGTATATTTGATCAAGAAAATGCAGCCTTGAGAGACTTCACTGAAAGCATTAACAAATTGTAATGTTTCCAAATTTTTGACAGGTGCTGTACAGACTGACGCTGCATGTTGATGTGTGTAAAGATCAGTGGTACACAGTGTAACCCCTGCTAAAAGTTCACACACTAGTACACTAGCACAGAAATGAGCAACACATTATGAAATAAAAGACAAGAGATGGTGACAGTTACTCACAGCAAGTCGCTCCTATCAAGATCTAACATCTAACACAAAGCACTGTAGTTTCAAACAGACATTCTGCAGGATGTCAAAAAGCCAGATGCATTTCAGCCACATTCACATCAGTAATGCAGCATCCAGTTCATTTCTTTGACTATAATGGATGGAACTGAGCATTCTGGGGGAAATGTGAATGAAATACGGCTTCAGAAGCAGCTGCAGAGTCAGAAGCGCTGTCCCTGGAGTGACGTCTGTCTGAGGATGCGCTGTGGCCTGTCGTGGTTCACTACAGCGTTTCTTTATATCAGTATTTTATGAGCGCTGTATTATTTATGAGCCAGAGGAAGGTCAGACTCTGCTGGGAGTGGACGAGACACGATTCGGACAGACGCATAACTCATGTGTCGCAGCGCAGAGGCTGGCTGATTAATTGTATACTGCTGGAGCCCAACACAGCCACTGTTTACCCATAATGCCTCTCCGGCCTGAATTCAGCCAATACCCTTCCATTAACGTGAAGTTAGACGTTTTTCTCTCTACATCACCACGTCCCACAATCCCTTCAGCGACCAGAGTCTGGCCTGTCACATAAACCAATGAACACCCAACATCTTATTTTTCTTATGCTCGTTTCTGACTTTTCAACTTTATTAACAATTCTAATGTTCAATTCATGTGACATAAACATTTCTGCTCTACAAAGGCAAAGTGCAGTAACTTTGCAAACACTGACACTGAGAAAAAAATGCCTTGTTTTGCGATGCAATGTTTTTACATCAGCCAGTCAAACATGTTTTGGGTAGATTAGTGGCAATGCATTAATTTAAAGCCTTTTTAGGATGAAATTTTTTATAGATAAAAACCATGACCACTGATGTGACCTTTGACCACCAAAATGCAGATACTGCACTCTGTCTTTGGATGACCATACACAACTAAAACACTATTGCAAAAGCAAAGTGCAGTATCTACAAACTAAATCAGATAAAAAACAAGTTCATCTAGCTTTCTTGTGTTTCTTACTACGTTGATTGTTTTTAATAACTTTAATAGTTTCATTTACTCCGTAGTAAGACTCAAGATCGTCTTATCACAATGCTCCTTTCATCACAAAGAGTGTTTTGCTCATTTTATTTAAAAAGTAATTAATTACAGACCAAGTAGTTAAAATTCACACAATTTAAACTTTTCCTAACAATATAACTATGCCATAAAGGAAAATAATGACATGACATACAGCCAAGTATGGTGACCCAAACTCGGGATTCGTGCTCTGCATTTAACCCATCCAAAGTGCACACATCATCCCTCAGGTAGATTGCATGTTTTATCACCTAGCTGGATGTTGTGCTCATGATAATCACGTTGTTTGCATTCACCCAAACTGATTTGCCAAAATCAAAATGCGGAGGTGAAAAGGGAATTGCAGTCAGCGCGAGTCACGCTCGCAGTGAACCGGGAGCGACCAGGTGGCAGAGGATTCTCCTTGGTCATAAAGCCTTCCTCGAATGTTTAAACAAATGAAACGGTGATTTGTGCAAAACGAATGATTGCTTATCAATTAAGAATTTGTTATTTGCATGGTCTGGTAGTCATATGGAGTATGACTGTGGACAGACTGCGTTCTGTATAACTTTCATACAGAACAGTTCTTCGATGAATTATACAACTTTACCGGAGCCAGCTAATTTAGGAATAACCCCTGTTACTACAATTGGATTAGCTGCCTGAAATGTGGAGAGATGTCCAAATCAACAAACATCAACGTGATTATAAATCCGATTATCATTACGTTGTCAGAGTGGGTATGAAGCAATGCAGGTAGGCTGTTTGATTTGCTAGCGACTGGCTAGTTAATGTTAACTGATTACATAGCTGTCATTTGCTGTCATTCATAGTCGATATAAATGGATGACGAGTAATTTCTTACTGCTAAATTCTGAAAAAAACAGAGGTGTTAATTATAGGATCTAAAAGCTCTGCATTTATTAACCTAGAACACTGTCTAAGACTTGATGGCTGGTCTGTCAATTCTTCGTCATCAGTTAGGAACCTAGGCGTGCTATTTGATAGCAACCTTTCCTTAGAAAGCCACGTTTCTAGCATTTGTAAAACTGCATTTTTCCATCTCAAAAATATATCTAAATTACGGCCTATGCTCTCAATGTTAAATGCAGAAATATTTATCCATGTGTTTATGACCTCAAGGTTAGATTATTGTAATGCTTTATTGGGTGGTTGTTCTGCACGCTTAGTAAACAAACTCCAGCTGGTCCAAAATGCAGCAGCTAGAGTTCTTACTAGAACCAGGAAGTATGATCATATTAGCCCGGTCCTGTCAACACTGCACTGGCTCCCTATCAAACATCGTATAGATTTTAAAATCTTGCTTATTACTTATAAAGCCCTGAATGGTTTAACATCTCAGTATTTGAATGAGCTCTTGTTACATTACAGTCCTCCACGTCTGCTGCGTTCTCAAAACTCTGGCAATTTGATAATACCTAGAATATCAAAGTCAACTGCGGGCGGCAGATCCTTCTCATATTTAGCGCCTAAACTCTGGAATAACCTACCTAACATTGTTCGGGAGGCAGACACACTCTTGCAGTTCACACAACAGACCCGGAAGAGAAGAAAATGCTGAATAAAGTCGTAATTTTTGTTATTTTTGGACCAAAATGTATTTTCGATGCTTCAATAAAATTTTAACGGACCGTCTGATGTCACATGGACTACTTTGAAGATGTTTTTTTATTACCTTTCTGGACGTGGACAGTATACCGTACATACAGCTCTCATCTCAATGGAGGGACAGAAAAGTCTCTGAACTAACCCTTTAAAATATCTGACAGGACTAGTGATATGGAGGGGTAGGTAGGTCTAGGTATAATGGTTAATTTTGAGATTGTGGTATGTATGAATGTTAAGATTGTGGGTGTTGAGCTGATGAAACATCTCGACAGAAAACCTTGTGATCAATTCCCTCCAGGATGTGGTGAGAACCACTCGCAGTGGCAGTCCTCAGCTCTGCATATTTTGCACGTCTCTCTTTGTGAACACACCTGATTCAGATAATCAGTTCGTTAGAAGTGAGCTCCGTGCATGAACTGTGTTCTCATTGACATGGTCCCTACACAGTGTTCATTGATCCCTACTCCCTGAGCAGGGGATATCCTGTGATGTCCACTTCGCAGGGCACTTACGTTCGAATAGAACAAACGTCTAAAGCAATAAGAGAGACATACAAAATGTGCAGAGCAGGGGGTGCGAGGACTGGAATTGAGAACCGCTGATCTGGTTCCCAGCCCTCACTAGAGGTCACTAAAGATTTACAGGGGTTGCCAAACTCACTCTAGCTTTGATGATAAACTAAGATTAAATCCCTGATGGTCAGTACTGCCATTTAATATTTTAAATGATCATTAAAACTAGATTTGAAAAACACATAAACACTGTCCAACATTAAGCAGAGCTAGTAACAGTCTCACACAGGCACAGCATGCAGCGTTGGTTTAGTTTTGTGTGAAAATATGCCGGAAGACAGTGAAAGGAAGTCATATTAATTAAAATATGAACAAATTATATGACCGTATCTCTGAAGGGAACTTGAGAAAAGTTTGGATGACATTTTCTTTCATCTGCCCTCCATATACTGCCTAATTATGCAGTGTTTACAAGCTCAGTGCTGCTTTGTTTACAGTGGTTTCCAGGGAAACGGCTCTATTTCTGCTGGTCCATCAGAGCCACCTGCTGTCAGACAGTGGAGTTACATCCTCATACAGCCTGTCTGCTGTTTTGGTTCAAACCAATGCAAAAATATTTTTTATGCACAGTAATAAATTTTACCTGGTTGATGGAAAATAAGCCAATGTACATTTAAAAAAACTCAGATAAGGAATCTAGAATTACCTACAATCATTTATCATTTTGACTCATATCTATTTTTATTCTGAAATGTAAAGTTTATCATTTTAAAGCTTTTTTTTTTGTCAAAACTTTATTTTAATATGTAATACATGTAAGTAGACATTTTTGTTCATTTTATAATCCGGCCATCATTGTTCATGCCATTATTTTAATGTCTATGCAGTTGTTGCATTTTTTACAAACTTAACAAATGATTTAGATTATTATTATTTATTTTATTTTATTTTTTTAATGGGGGTCATTATAAAATTTGAATGTTAAAATAGGGACCCCCTGAAAAAATGTTGGCAACCACTGATCTAGACCCATTATACAGTATGTGGCATTGTGAAGACTTGATCAATATGGCGCCTGATCTATAGATTTCAGAGATGTGCCTCTAGCAGCCACTTCTTCCTGATATTAACTGGTGTGAAACTGTCAATGTGTCCAGTAGGTGGCAGGAGCAACACAACTGAATTTTTTTTAAAAAATAAAAAATTAAAATAAATAAAAAATAAAACCTTTTTGAACAGAATAATACATAATAACATACCAAAAGCTAAAGCTTCTCAATATCTGTACCCTGGCAGAGAGAAACATTCTAATCAGTTTAAGAC
>NC_056582.1:20634921-20652421 GCF_018340385.1 Cyprinus carpio | reverse complement strand
TGTGGGAATATTGTCAGCATACTTACAGGAGACAGTTATTATTTTGTGCTTATCATTCTTCTCATTGCTCATTATGGGATGTTGGGCTGTGCTGGGCCGCTATCATTCATTTCACACACGTGTTTTAGCAGCAGTGAGTTTCATGCAATCTCGCTGGCAGCACACACACGCTCAGCTAAGCTTGATTACACCCAATTAACTTCCTCCTGAAACGCCTGCCGCGCTCGAGATGCCACTCCGCTGATACACTGGATAGATGGATGGATGGACGGATGGATGGACGGATTGATGGATGGGTGGATATGTGTGTTTTCAGAATAGAGGACTCACTCAAGTGTGTGTGTGTGGCTTATTCAAACCAAACGTGAGATGAAAATATGACACTAATTTATTTTAGAAGGTGTGTTTGATATGAATATGAATTCAGGCTGAATAATTCAGCCATGTACAGTAGGTGGCGCTGATCAACAAACACGCCTGACAAACAGGAAACATGTGCTGGATGACTGACCTACTGCTCCTACTGTTCCTGTCATGTCTTTATACAGCAGAATCAGTCAGTGCTCGGATGCAAGTATGCTGTCCTGAAATCAGTCACAGTGACAGGAGGCAGATCGAGCAGCTGTTACGACGCACTGAGGAAGATATATTTAGAGTAAAGTATACTGTTGCATCTGTCTGATGTCCACATGAATTATCAAACCCAGATGAACAAACTACCACGATGTAAAAACCTATGAAATCTTGTACATGAAGAAAAAATGGTTGACGATAGAATTGTCATCCTAACTATATCCTGAGCTAACTGACCCATAGCGCACACACACACACACACACACACACACACACACACACACACACACACACACACACACAGAGCGTGTTGATCATGTGATGGTGTGCATACTGTATGTCCAGTAATCGTCTGCCAACAGCTGCAGTCACATCACATCTCACTCACACTACTGTGAGCAACACAACGAGAGCCAACAGACGTGTGTGTGTGTGTGTGTGTGTGTGTGTGTGTGTGCGCGCGCTACAGGAACACACACACACACGTACACACACACATAAATGTCCAGCACTCTGTCAGCAAATTAAACCTTTAATGTAAATTGAGTTTACAATAAATCTACCAGCAGAAAAAAGATGGATGAAAATGAAAATTGCTCTCTTGGCAATAGTTACTGACATTTGCATATGAATAATTTATTCTACTGGAGAGAGTGAAAGAGAGAAGAAGAAAGAAAAGAGGAAGTGACCAGGTGAGAGTCACACAAGTCTCATTACTAGAGGAAGAAAACGAGAGACAAACACACGATTCAACATCCATCCGCCTTGCGCACGACACACACACACACACACACACACACACACACACACACACACACACACACACACACAAAGAATCTTTTTACCTCTTTATCTAATAAATCCATCTGATGGAGCTCTACACTGCATCTGAACACAACAATCACACACACACACACACACACACACACACACACACACACAGCTCTCTAAATAATGGCACAGACATACAGTATATTGTTGTTGTTATATACAGCTAGTTAAATACTGCAACCAAACCCACACACTAAATCTAATAGAAAAATTTCAGCATTTTTGCATTTTTCATTGTGTGTCCATGCCTCAGCTCGCGTGTTTGCGCTGGTCTGTTCATCACTGACCGCTAGCTTCTGACCCCAGATCAGCGCTGGACTCATCCGCATGGCCTCAAATCCACCAGAAAAGCTTTCAGAGATGCAGAGAAACACATCAAGGTCAGAAGCGTCGCCCTGGACCGGTTTTAAAAAGATCCCGGTAATGACTTCCGATGGATTCAAATTAATACAGAACAGTTATAGAAATGGGATTTCCCCTGCTGTGAGAGAAAGGACGTCCGGACGACAGCTGTCTCTCTCTCTCTCCAGAACAAACATTCCAGATGAATCGGAGGACATTCATATGTGATTCCAGCACGCTCAGCACAACACACAATGTCTCTCTGAGGGTCTGTCTGTTCTGTGAACTGTCTCTCATTTGACAAGTCTGTATTATTCGTGAGCTAATTAGCAGGTTTGGGTTTTTTTGGGGGTTTTCAGGAGGGTCATTCTTCGATTGGAATGGCAAATGAGAGTCAGAAACTGTAAAAATCCTTCTTTTTAAATAATAAAATGTATTGGTATGTATTTCAATTTTGTATGATTTTCTGTCTTCAGCAAACTGGAAGCTTTAGGATATTTTGATTTTTAATTAATTTTTATTAAAATTAATTACACACACACCACAGAGAAATCAGCACAAATCCAGACTTTTTTTAAACATGGGATCTGCCATCATGATAGGCTATGCTTATCAAAATTTAAATACAAATACATCAAATCTGTATGTTATCAGCGTAATTTTGCAGAATATATCAAAATTAAGACTGAACACACCACTCACTCTTAGATCAGCCATCACCTGTAGTGACCTTCACACACCAGAAGTAGATCAAATCAAATTCCTGTTTTCTTAAAGGGGCGACATCCATTGTTGTAACACCACAGACATGCGTTGATGGACAAGGATTTGTCTTAAAATATCATATGGATATTTTTAGACAATTAAATTGCACATGCTAAAATCTATATTCACAATATAACCACTTTATTCACTTTTAAAATGCTGTATTTTTGCAATCCCAGGATACCTCTTTGATGAATGATAGAAACATGCAGATTTGTCTGTCTGTCTGTCTGTTTGTCTGTCTGTCCATCTATCTGTCTGTGTGTCGTTCTGTCTGTCTGTCTGTCATGTGAATCCAGAGCACTGATGCTTGTGAAGGTCAGTGTGGATTAGCAGAAACACACACTCTCTAAAGGCCGTGTGTGTGAATGTTGATTATAAGCTGAACAGTGACTGACTGACAGATGGACGGCCTGAGTTTCTCCTGCAGCTCATGAGGACGCACCACATCACCAGAACCCATCCGAGCGAGCCAAGTTCCTGTGCAGTCCAGCATAAAGAACCAATAAAAATGGAAAACATGACAAATTATTTCTATGAGAACAATTCATGCCCATGTATTTGGATTTCTTTTTGGCTTTTGTACCAGCATCTGCTTTTAAAGCACATCATCACAGCATCCAGACAGGAGCATCATGACTGACAGACACAAACCTACTCAACACGAACAGCCCTGGGGCCTCATGTATAAAACTCTCAGTAGATTTCATCCTAAAACGCAAAAAAAAGCTAGATTTTGCGTACACAAAAGTTTTCAGATTTATAAAACCCTGTGTACCCCAGAACCTGCGCAAGAATCACTTTATAAATCCCAGTCAGGGGAAGATGTGCATACGTGCATCTTCACCCCACAATAACCTCGTTTTACTATGCATAACCTCATCTGCATATCATTTACATGCATATTCCCATCCACGTGACACCATGTTTAACACTGTCAAAGGTACAAGATGTTAAGGAAATATGAGATACGGACTAAATGCCATTTGTGCCACATTAATTTGTATTGCCAAAATCATCCGGAATGTTTTAGAATATATCAAAATATCAATAAAAACAAAACTGTTTAGTTCTCAGATAAAAAAAATAAATAAATAAAGCCTATTTAAGAATATACTCAACCTCATTCTTTTCCACTAGCCAAATAGTATTTCAATTGTTTTAAACAATTCAAATCAAATAAAATGTATGCAGTTTTGCTGAAAAGGTGAACATCTTTTTAGCTATTTGTAGTGGAAACAGATAAGCCTATATTTATTGCAGTTTAAATACGACTTGGCACATGACTGACAAAGTATTTTAAAAAGGAAACATAAAAAAAATCTTACCGTTTTTTTTTTTTCCTTCAAATTTTATCCTTCGAATACAGTGGTATTTTTCATAATGTTGTGGAGATACTGTTGTACAATTCTAATAGATAGAATACAGTATCTATTATTCACTGAATATCCAGCAGTGTCCGCCATAATATCGAAGTGTGCATCATTGATCACTGTTCTCGCTAAAAAAAATTCTCATAACATGAGATCTGCAGTTTAGTTTAAATATGAATTATTCTAGCACTCCTTGCCATCATTAAAACAGTACATGCCACAGGAAAAGTGACTAAGCGCATATACTACAAATATGTATAAGTTCATATAATTTTGGTTTAACTTTTGCGTGATGACTTTATGGAGCATAATTTCAGGGCTTATCTCCTTAATGAGAGTTGAATATTTAATGTAAATGTGTGTATCGAAATGAAAACAGTTTAATCCTTGTTCACTTCATTACTTTTCTCACTCCAGGAAAAAGTGTGCGTAAGCACGGTCAAAAGCATCCATAAGGTGCGCACATATTTACGCCAAGTTTACTTTTTATAAATCCAGATACGTATGTGGAAAACAGCATACGCACATTTCTATGCCTATTTTGTGCGTACGCAACTTTTCTACATGAGGCCCCTGAACTTTACATAACAGCCTTTGAATCAATCAGTGCTTTCAGTCTGAATGATATAACAGAGGTTTGTTTTACAGGGAAAATGCTTGATGCTCTGTTTCAACGTCGTGTTTTCTGAATGAATCTGTAAGTGAACGAAAGAACTCTCACCTGAATGAAGGGGAACAAATCTGTGGGTGAGCAGATTCAAATGATTTGTGTTGAGAATCGACCACTTAGATGTGCAATGATTTATTTTAGTTCTCTAGCTTCTTAAGGCTGTCGTGTCGAGCATCACACACACAAACAGACTGGCATCAAACACACACTCCATGCTCTATTTGCTCTGGCACAGCTGCAAAATCATACAGCAAAGCACATATCGATCAATCCTAATGGAGGAGGTAAAATCTCTGATTAAAGGTTGTTGCAGGTCTTTATAAATCCTGCCTAAACACGACTGTCCCACAGGTACTATTTAGTGCTAAATGCTACCAGAGATTCACGCATATTTCCCTCATCGTACCTCAAGTCTTCATAAAGCATTTGGGTCAAATTCAGAGGCTCCGTCAAACGCACGTGTCATCTTGAGCTCCGTAAATGAACAGACGCTCGGGCCGTAATGACTTTCTTGTTTTTATCAGAACTAATCTGCCTCGTGGTGTTTCCTTTCAGATAATTAACTGACATTTTCATCTTGGTTTTAAATGGCATGTTCATTAACTGATTTCTGGCACCCAAGGGAAAAACACATTAGACGGTCTGACGTTTGTTCCTATGAATTAAAGCTCATAAATGAAACAATAATCTTCAGCTAATGATTGTGCATGGGCCACCTGTCTGTCTGTCTCTACCTCCGTCCATCTTATAATCTGTTCATCAGATGGAAATGCAGGTGCTCTCGCTCCCATTTTTAGGAAACAGAAACAGTAAATTCGCATAAAACATTGCAGGAGAGAGATTAACAGTCGACTCGGTTCAAGTGCAACGAACAGTAATAAATAATAGAAGATCAAATGGACTCGATCGTATCCCTCGCTGGATGAATGATCCCTGTCCAGGACCCAATATCAGGAGTGCCGTCTCGCTGTCAGGGATGCTTTATCTTCCTGTCACTTCCGCAGATATATTTTAAAAGAGGATTGCCATATTTTCTTCTACCCTTCTCTCTCTTTATAGCCTGGACTTCTATTTCGGCTCTAAACGCTCTTCTATTCTCAAAGGCAGGAGGCTGAAATCTTCTCCATTTTTCAGGGAAAAAATTGAGCTGCAAAAGCAGCATTAGGTTTGAAGAATAATCCGCTCTGAATCACATGAGCTTGCGTTTAAAGAACTTAAAAGCATTCTCAGACGAAAAATAACATATTTAAGGAAATAAAAGTGCATGCCCACATAATCAGTCAGGAGCTACTGTCGGATGGCGCACTGGTCGGATTAAATGATGGTTTTCATCCCTGTTATAGTCCACCAACATCGCACATGTTTTATGACATCTGATGCAGATCATCAGAGACTCCAGGAGCTGAAATGAGTGTCAGAAAAAGAGACGCTCATAATGTACAGTGTTGAGCTCCAGGAACCTGGTCGAGACACACGGCTCTAGATGAACATAAACCAAAGACCCAAAGCGCATGTGCACTGAAGCACACCACCACCTACTGGAGACTCGGAGAAAACATCTTCAATGTATTTGAAAATGGAAAATGTTTCTCTTTTGCATTTGAAATAAGTTAGATGCTACCAAGACTGTTGAAAAATTCCAAACTAGCTTATAGAGCTGGTGTAGCATCAGGCAGAAAGGGTTAACCAGGAGGGACGCCAGCAGACCAGCAGGTTGAGCAGCTCTGAAACGGCTGCGGGTTCGTGTTGCTCTGCTCTCAGTAACCATGACGACACACACCAGCAGCCATCTGATACACACACACACACACACACCTCTGAACGACCTCAATCTTTCCCATTCAGAGCTTCAACACACATCAGCAGCAGGTCTACACCGAATCAAGCCTCTCCATCACTCGTGTGGAGTGTGTCATGACGTGACGCTCCGGAGGATTCCTGTCAGGCAGCCTTCACCTCCCTCTCCTCCTCATCCTCCTCTCCTGCTTGTTTTTAAAGCAAAAGCTCAGAAACGGGGCCACGGATCTCCAGGGGTGACGCTGCTTATATAATGTTATAAAAAATTCACACATCACATGTCTTTATTACGGCCTCAAAAACACATGAGAAATATCAGAGAGAGAGAGATGAGAGGGAAGGAAGAGTCGCTTCGGTCTGTGCAAAACAACAAGAAAATAAAGCGCCTGCAAATCTCAGCTCTGCATTTTCATTTCCATCCTGAATGTCACAAGCCACCATCCTTTATTACTTCTGCAGGAGAATCTTCCATTCCCTCATGACAAGAACCACAACAATCAAAGCCAAAAACAGAATTACAGTCATAGCATGAATGGAGGCTTAAATAAGACTTGTAACAGAAGTCTGTCATTCCTGATGAAGAGAAGACCCTATGAAAACCTGTGAGAAAACAACAAGAGCACCATGAGAACTCAGTGAGAACTCTGTAAGAACCTCATGAGACTCCATGAGAACCCCGTGAGAGCCCTAACAAGAGTGAGCCTCCAGCAGACGTAGGCCTGCAGAAATGAAGGGGATCTGCAGAGAGAGCCGAGCATGCCAGTGTCTCCTGATCTTTCTGCTGGGCCGGTGCCTGTGTGCACAGGAGGTCTGTATTAATTAAATGTGCTCGAAGCAGCTGCTCTCACGGGCTGCAGGACATTACGTAAGTTATTCATCACAGACGCTCGTCTCTCAACGCTCTTCACAGAGAACACCAGAGAGCTAGAAGAGGACAGAGATAAACAGATCTGCTCTGTGCTTCTGTGTTTTTGGGAGGACGTCCACTGCCGACGCGTCTACTGACCTGAGAGACAGACGGGTCAGACAGGGACAGTACAGCATCTACAGTATACCGCTGATCGTCACGTGTGAGAGCAGTGAATGATGGGAAACATGAACGCCAGACTCTTCCACCTCCACCACAACAGAGAAACCGTCTGATCCTCTGAACACAGACAAACTCACAAACACAGCTCTTATACTAGTAAAATTAACGAGGAATATTCAGAATGTGTGTGTGCGCACGCGCAGTGGAAAAAATTTGCATAATAAATCAATTCTATAAGAATAATAAGAAATAAAAATGTGTAATATATTATATAATATAATGTATTCCTGTCATGCAAAACTAATTTTCAACATTGATAATAATCAGAAATGTTTGTTGAGCAGCAAATCATCATATTAGAATGATTTCTGAAGATCATGTGACACTGAAGACTGGAGTAATGATGCTGAAAATTCAGGATGAAAAAAACAGCTATATATTGCTATAAAATTGTGCAATAATATTTCACAATTTTTACTGTATTTTACTGTATTTATATATATCTGTGTACACACATGCATCTCTTTTGTTCTTTTTTGTGAATCAAACATTTTGAGCACTTTATATTCCATTGATACTGATTTCTAACAACGAGAGCAGGAAACGATAGACCCTTCACCCGTCCACAGCCACAAAACACCTGAACGCAGAAATCCATTCAGCCTCTTTGGTTTGACCTCTGACCCCTCACATGATAAAACCAATCCTTCTGCTCCCAGATGCAGATCGGTCAATGCAGTCGAGCGGTTGAAAGACAAAGAGAAATTATCACAGAATGTGTGTATGAATTAAGCGTTGGGGTCATTAAATATTTGTGTGTTTTTTCTAAACTAGAGTGTTTTAGAGCATGTGACATCTGTTCTGAAACCAGTTCACAAAATGTACCTTCAAATTAAAAAGCAGTGCATTGATGCAGCGAGACGCTGTCTTCTGTCTGCTTCTCCGCCGATTCAAACAGCACTGCAAGACAAAAGCTCCGTCCACCTCGATGAAACACACACACAAGATCACACACTGACGCACAGCATAAATAAAACACCAAGAAACCACAACAAGGCAAGTGCCACAAGAAGGGTGAAATGAATAAATAAAACTATCGAGCAAAAGGAAAAAAGGCAAAATACTGTGTCACTGCCAGTCGAGACCTTTGGAGCAGAGGACTGAAAGATTTCTGCACGGTGAGCCTGAGACAGACACTGACAGAGTCAATGTGTTCAATGTGTCTCTCCATCATCGCTCAATGACCTCTCAGTTCCCCTTTAATCAGCAATGACAAGTTCATAATCAAATAAAGCAACGAGACTCACGCGCCATTCATTCACTGGCATCCACATTTAAAGGGGTCATATGATGACCAGAACATTATTTTGTGTATTTGGTGTAATGAAATGTGTTAAAAAAAACACATTATTTTCCATATAATGTACATTATTGTTTCTCCTCTATGCCCCGCCTTTCTGTAACGTGTCGATTTTTACAAAGCTCTGAAAGCAAAGTGTGCTCTGATTGGCCAGCTATCCAGTGCATTGTGATTGGCTGAATACCTCAATCATGTGACGGAAATGTTACGACCCTTAACATACTGTTATGCCTTGTCTCACGCCGGCGCAATGAGACAAAAACAATAAAATCCATTATAAACGCATCCAATGGGGACTTATACTGTGTTTTTACGTGTAGCGTTGCATCGTGCCGTGTAAACATAAAACCATGGGCAAGTTCAAACTCAAACTGGTGTGCACCATTTTGCTACAGTTTCCAGATTGAACCACATGTTTGCTGGAAATGGTGTGCAACGGTGTGCAACAGTGTTTGAGATGCTTTTTCTCTTGTTTGGTGGGTGTGTCAAACATGTCAACCCAATCAGCAGCAACGTGTATATAAACCACACGGTATTAAAGAGACAGCTCGCACAATGTCATTAACATCAAAACAAATTCACAAGAGCAAGTTTATTGTTTGCACATGTTTATTTACATTAAAGGCAAAATTACTAAAATAATAAGAGCACGTATAGATTTGGAACTTCTTTAAGTCTGTCTAAATATCATTTAGTAATTTCCAAGTCTTCTGGTCCATATCCTTTCCTTAGCTAAATACTATACATATTTATATATTGTGCTATTGTATTATGGAGTGACACTTTCATCATTTTTTCTATACCCCTCTGATTACATAATGGTAAACATTACAACATCATAGCACAACAAAAGTGATCAGCAATAATGATAAGCCTAATAATCTAATAAAAATAATAAGGTCATATAGATCATAACACAGTCTCTGAGGTAAGAAGTGGATTATCCTTCACCTGAAATGTTTGTCTTTTCATCCTGAAATGTGAGGCAAATGTTGGATCACAATAATTAGGAAGCACAGTTTCCACAAATCCCTTCACTCGATTGGGATGTTCTCTTTTATTCTGTGACTGTAACATCAGCATTGTAGTCTTCTCTCCCAGGGAACAGTCCCTGTCCTCCGTAAAATGCACTGCACACATCTGAATATTTGGGAAGGACTGTTCTGGAACAGTGTTGAAATACAACGTAACCACTGATTTCTAGTCCTGTCCTCTTTTGGAAGAACAAACAAGACCAAAGTAGGTTCACTTTCACAATGAAACACAGCGTCTCCACATCATAGTGGCAGCAACAACACTACAGCGAGAATAAAAGTTACGCCTTCTTTCTTTGCGTGAACATCTGGGCGGCGTTATGCAAATCTTCCCACACAGTGACTTAGACACGTGCGGGCGTGTTTAAACGAGGCGTTTTAGGAGGGTGTCGACAAGTCTTAACTTTTATAAAGAATATCTCTTTGGGTTTGAGAATTTAGTCTTTGCAACTTTAGGGATCTTATCTATTCATGAATAGCTTGTAACACTCCAAAGAGAAAGGAAAACTTGAAATCACATCATATGACCCCTTTAACCTTCTCAAACACAGACAGTCTTTGTCCGAGAGGATCCAGTGCGGATCAGCCAGGCATCCGTGAGAGCCGGAGGAACGCTGGGAATGCTTTCACATCCAGCCTCAGACTTTACATCAGCCTGGCCTACATCACAGCCACGGGAGCTTTCATTTGTTACAGAGGAGACAGAAGCAAGACGGTGCAGGTCAGCCGCGGTTCTGCCATGTGCTTTTCTCTGGGGTTGAAAGGACGGTGCAGGTCAGCCGCGGCATCACCGCTCTGCCATGTGCTTTTCTCTGGGGTTGAAAGGATCGCTGGTTCTCCACATTCATGTTCGACTGAAGACTTGAATGCTTGAAAGCCATCTGACTTTCGGCCGACAGATCTGTGAATCAAAATCTAGATCAGAGAAGAAAAACGAATCTCTTCATGTCCCTACAAATAAATCCACAGGTTCAGATGCACAATGCTCATTTCTCAATCGTCAACAGCTCAAATTTCAGTCCCAGAGGGGCATTTGATCTCGTAGCGTGAGCCTGTAGTAAACCAATTTACTCCAAATAACACGCAACCCAAAAAAAAAAGAGCCAGAAAAGCACATTTCCCCACACATCTCCACCGAAAGAATATTTAACATTCTGCCTTTCATACGGGAAAATGCTGAAAAACATTTGCCTGGCCTTCTGTATTCTAACTTCACTTAATATCAGACACCAAAGCAAATTGAATAATAAAGTCATTTATATTCCACTCAGAGTGAGGGAAAGGCGATTTATTCAGCGCTGAATGGATGCGGGAGACGGAAAGAAAGTGACCTTCTTCACAAAACCGCTGTTCTGCTCTCAAAGCTGCAGTCATTCAGCATCTCTAACGATCCCCGGGGTGATCGTTCTGTTCAGAAATGACTAACGTGAACAGCGGCCGTGAGTCCTCATGTTGAGAAATATCAGCCAGGAGACACACAGAGAGAAATCATCATGAGTTCACGAGTAACTCATGTGAAAGAGCTTTCAAAACACAAGATATCGCTGTAAAATGCCAAAACTGTCACGACGTTACGACCTCTAACAGGACAAGAAATATTTGTGTGGGAAACGATTTTATCCGTATGTTGTGTGGAGTTCATGCACTTGAACCCATGACCTTCGTGTCTCTAGCGCCATCTTCTACTGCTTGAGCACATTAATCCTGTTAGTAAAAATCACTGCTGCAGACAATCAAACACAAACTATTATTTAACTTATGGAAAATAGCAAGTATATCAACAACTAAAAGCTCCATCAGGTAACTTAAACGAGATACAGGCCTCTAGTGAGTGATATCATTACTCATTTCTCACATTTTCCAAATAAATAGTCTCAATTTAATTGTTTTGAGTACTTTAATGTTCTATTTATGCAAACAATGTGTAACTTTGAGGTGTTTTAGTTTCCATGGAAATGAGGCGGCAACTCAATTGACAAGTTTGAAAACTTCACTGCCTTCAGATGAGTTCAATCCCTAAAATTACACAAATAATACATATAACTGTTCCTGATACTTTCTTAGATGTAACTGACATGCTTCTGTTGAATATTTACTTTACAGAAATAGTGTCTTCGAAAAAGTCAGTTAGCATCACAGCCGTTAACTATAGGCTAATAGATTTGAGCTTTTTTATAAAAGTTTTTAGTGAAAAGTTGAAAAAATCTTTTGTTTGCTTTTTATTTTTTGTGAATAAATACAGTGAGTCACTAAATTTGTGTGTGTATAAATTATTAAGCCTACACATGTTAATGAAATGGACAACCAGAGGTCAGCCCTACAGTACAGGTAAAGTGAAATATAAAAAAATCAAACAAAACAAAAAACATGGTAATGAGCTGAATATTCAAATTTATGGAAATATTGCGATTTGTGACATAATAGCCTACAACAAATTATAAAGAAATATACATTTAAATAATCTATTTCTTTTATTATACAGTTAATATTGTTTTATATTAAAGTCATTTTACTTTTAAAGGTAACACAGTAAAGAAAACATTTTGATGGCAGCATGTGAAAAGTTTGGACGTGGTAAGTACGTTTCTTAAACGTTACGTGGAGACATGGTAGCATGATAAAAACATTATAAATATGTTTCTGCAAAGTTTTGAAAAAACATATTCATAACGTGAAAAAACCCAGCATCTGTCGTATTAAATATGTCGGATAAAAATGTGAGAAAAACATTTTTACAACGCAATTGTCAGACAGGACGGGATGAGCTGATCTGGACCTCAGTCGTGTCACACCACAGGAGAAACCCTCCAGATCGAGCAGAACCACGCTTCCTCAGCACCAGATCAGCTCATTCTCTGCTGGCTTCAAATGATTTCAAATAAAACAAAACCAGCTTCAAAATAAGATAAAACAGCGTTCATTCCCTCAGCTGGCTTTTAGAACTAGAGTTCCCACAGAAAACCTGAATACTATATATTCATAGCTTTTAAAAAGGGATTTCCAGACCTGGAAAAGTCATGGAAATGTTTGTAATGTATATGATTATTTCTTCTTTTGTCATTTCCAAAATATTTTATCAGGTAGTAAGTGTTATGTGCGAATAATATTTTTTAAAAACCTTATTCCGTAATCACAAACAACTGGAAATGTCATCTAAATTAATTGGTCATAAAAACTATAATACACATTCAGATCACCTGGAATTATTTTATTCATTATTTTATTTGTTTACAATCATTGTTTAAATATATTGCCACTTCTTTTTTTTATAATGAAATATGCAGCATCTTAGATTACATGGGGAGTCTAGGAATACTGTCTTGGACCATACGGGTCAAAAAAGGCTGAGTACAGTTGCTCTTTATGAAGCTGTCTGATTAATTAGAGGGACTGATGGCATCAGAGGAAGAGGAAAGTTGTTCCACAGGTGGAGCAAGTGATTGCTCTTATTCTTTAGAACAACGAATAAGAGCTGGAACATAAATTTTGACAGTAAAGTGACACTGATTTCATGTGACTTAAACACATGTGTTCCTGATGAGAGACAGGCGTGTGTAATCAATCCCAGAGTAATGACCAGCAGATGGTTCGGGGGGCGGCGGCAGATTTGACTTATTACGAGGGTCCTTGATGTGTTTAACTGAACAGACTGTTCACGGATCCCACGAGAGCCTCAGACAGACTCGTGCCAGCCGCTTCACAGAAACAAACAATATTTCCCCATCAACCAAGAAAAAAGACAAAATGATCTCTAGAAGGCAAGTCCAAAATCTGCCATAACACATTTTAGCTTCTTTTATGTAGGCTGGTTGTAAATACACAGCAGCAGCAGGTGCTTTTACAGCAGCAATAAAAAAGTGCTTAGACACTTCTGGACACTTACGTCATATTAAAAATATGTGAATTTCATTGCATTAGATATAAAACATCAAATCAAGTGGCATCTGCACTCAAATGATGCATTTTTAATTTCTTTTTGAGACCACTGTATATTGAGTTCATGCTGAAAATCTTTTTTTTTTTTTCACTTCAATCTACAGTATAAATACACCAAACATATTACCACATGAAGCATGACGATCATCATGATCATCAGGTTTAGTTCACGAAGCATCAGCTGAGAAGCTACATCAATTTTAATGATGATGATGATCATGATGTTTAGTTTTAGAGATATTATCTGACTGTTTGTGAGAATGAGGGTCATTTTTTTTAGCTGTGTTATGATCAGATAAACACGCAGGAATAAGAATCCTGAAATAAAGACCTGATCAGAAACGGGAGGCGTTTAGCACAGTCAGGAGTGTCTTTGGCAACACTGTTATTGTGAGTAGGTGGAGAACTCTAATTGAGAATGCAATCCCAGAATGCCTTGCTCCTCCTCCTGCACACAGACCAAAATACATCTTTATTACATCACAGCCACCTGTGCATCTCTTGAGCAAAAGTTACACCGCAAGGAAAAGGTCACGCAGTTTGATGAACTTCTCACATCAGGTGAGATCAGATCAGTTATTGATCAGTCTGACGGATGGATCAGTTTTACTAGTCCACATCCGTCCTCTAATACACCCATCTGAAACTCCCTGAGCCTCACGATCCTCCCAGAGTCTGCTATCGTACACGCTTCACGTCCGTCATCTTACACATCTACCGCCTCTCAAACACTTCTGCTCTTTTTAAAGAGACATTACATTAGGAATCTGAAATGACTCCTGCTACAGCGAGGTCGAAAAAATAAATATTGAATTTTGCTTCTAATTGCCGTTTATGGCCCCGAGCGCACTGCAAGACAAACTATTATACAAATCCAATGGTCATTGTCTTTTCTGGCCTTCAGTATAAACTGCTTTCATTCACATGTACGGATGAGCGCAGGAGCGATGGATCATGGGTAATTCAGCCTTGGAGAGGTCTGTGTGGATGCCAGCCGAGGAGCGCTTGTGCTTCTACTGATTCATTCAGCGCCAGCGGCTGGCAGCAGATCATGACATGCCCTCATTATAAAATCTGTCTGAAGCATTTACCTGGATGAAAATCAACCTATTAACTCATTAATAACGTCAGTCAGATCTCATCTGATGGGGTAATTCTTGAACATTAATTTGTACAATTAAAAATAACACATTAAAAATACAACTAATGAAATGACACAGTCAGTGCTGATGGTCTGTGGTCTAGAAACCAGGACACTCCTCACATCCTCTACACACCATCACTGTCCATCTGTGTCTGTCATCTGTCCGTCCATTGATGGTCTGTGGTCTAGAAACCAGGACACTCCTCACATCCTCTACACACCATCACTGTCCATCTGTGTCTGTCATCTGTCCGTCCATCATCTGTCCATCTGTGTCTGTCATCTGTCCATCCGTCCATCATCTGTCTGTCTGTGTCTGTCATCTGTCCGTCCATCAATCTGTCCATCTGTGTCTGTCATCTGTCCATCCGTCCATCATCTGTCTGTCTGTGTCTGTCATCTGTCCGTCCATCATCTGCCCGTCCGTCTATCTATCTGTCTATCTTTCTGTCTGTCTGTCTGTCTCTGTCTGTCCATATCACTGTCTGTCTGTGTCTGTCATCTGTCCGTCCATCATCTGCATCATCTGGCCATCCGTCTGTGTGTCTGTGTCTGTCCGTCCGTCTATCTATCTATCTGTCTGTGTCTGTCCATCCATCTATCTGTCCTTCCGTCTGTCTCTCTGTGTCTCTCATCTGTCCATCCGTCTATCTGTCTGTCTGTCCATCCATCATCTGTCTATCTGTCTCTGTCTGTCCATCATCTGTCTATCTGTCTCTGTCTGTCCATCATCTGTCTATCTGTCTCTGTCTGTCCATCATCTGTCTGTCCATCTGTCTGTCTGTCCATCATCTGTCTATCTGTCTGTCTGTCCATCATCTGTCCGTCTATCTATCTGTCTGTCCATCCATCATCTGTTCTCTGTCTGTGTCTGTCCATCATCTGTCTATCTGTCTCTGTCTGTCCATCATCTGTCCGTCCATCATCTGTCCGTCCATCATCTGCCCGTCCGTCTATCTATCTGTCTGTCTGTGTCTGTCCATCATCTGTCTGTCCATCATCTGTCCGTCTGTCTGTCTGTCTGTCTTACTGAATGTGCATTATATTTTCATTCTTTTTTTTTCCCAACAGAACCAGTGGAATAAAGCTGAATGAAAATACAGTTATTGTTTTAATAACAGGTTTTCTTTTTAAAATAATATAACAATACTTGTTATGTAAAAACTAGTTACAGGCTTAACCAGCTCCGGTTTGTCAGTTCAGCATGTTGATCTGATTCTTTCACCTGTCTTGTGAATCTGTTTAATTCATCCCTCCTCTTTTTGTTTTAGTCTCCCTTGTTTTCCTGCGGTTGTCGGCTGACATTTAAGACTTGTGCAGCAAACACAAATGCGTCAGGCTGCAGAATTTCCCCAGAGCGATTCTTTTCTTCTGCCTTTTCTGACCTTCTGATGGCATCTCAAAGCTTTTCTCTGGCATAAACACGAGTAATAGTGAAGTGCAATCTCTACAATCACTCTCCAATCAGATGTTACAGCCATGCAATTTCTCAGCGTGGAGTCCAAAAGCCCGGAGGACCAAAGCGTTTGTTGACTTTCCCAGCGGCCGTGTTTCTAACGGCCCCGGAGCGCAAGACGTCAGAATCAGGGGCCGAAGATCCACTCGCAACCTGACAGGCGGGAAAAGACCGAGAGATACAGAGAGAGAGAGAGAGAGAGAGAGATGAGTAGAGCCGCTGTGGTGACGAGCTGCTCCTGTTCTCTAAGGAAGCCCACAATAAAAATGATGGATGAGAGAGAAAGAGGAGGATATTCATCCATCCATGTGTCAGGCCAGTCAGTGAGGGCTCTCTCTCTCACACACACACAAACACACAGAGATCACTCGTGTAACGTGCATCAGCTTGAAGACGCATCTGCAGCAACATCAGAGCAGCTTTGCTGAGGAACGAGAGCACTGAAGAACACAGAGGGAGAGAAAGACATCCTCGAGTTCACTTAAACTCTATCTGACACATGTTAAGCTCTGATTTAGTCACACACAGGAAGAGCCACGTGATGTCATTTCCTGCACCACTGCGTTAACAGAGACTCCCCCGAAGCCACACAAAGCGTCTTTCATTCCTCTCCTGCCAGCTCAATGGCAGCCGCTTATATTAATCTTGTGTGGCAGAGTCATTTATAATATCTGACATGTAAAGAGGGAAATGTGAGGTCTGGATGGGATCTGAAGAGTTTCGGGAGTTAGCGGCTCACTCCGGACATACGCCAGCAAATCCCAGCAACGTCAAGAAACACTTCCAGCTAATAAACCGCCATCAGCGCTGCTGCGCTCCCATTCACACACTCTCATCACAGCAGCTCTCACACGTGCTGCTCATTTAAGATTTACTGTTTGAGCTCAGCTCATGCAAACATAGAATACAAACAGAGACTTTTCATGACTTCACGTGACATCAAGACTTTCTTAACCTTATCGTATTTAATCATGAATTCCTAAGGCTCTAAATGATGAACATGAGCAAACTTTGCAGATAAAACTCAGTCTGCTCCATGTCTTCTGTCTTCTGAGTTTTTCATCCAGTCAAAGCTCTTTGACTCTTGACTGATTTTGATCAAGTAAAGGTCAGAATAACTGCAGTAATATTTCCAGATGAACACTTACTGGACTGAAGCAGCTCATGAGTGGAAGCTCAACAAAACAGG
>NC_056582.1:20617421-20629921 GCF_018340385.1 Cyprinus carpio | reverse complement strand
CACTCGAGGGTCCCGACGTCAACACGCCCCAATACGAGCAGAACAGACGAGAATAAAGTCCCGAAGCGCTGCGGAGCACGACACTGCGGGTGAAGATCCTCTTGAACGTTTCATTTCATCCTGATGAAGCATCAGAATCCAGAGAATCAATGAGCAATTCATGTGAATTTCTTTCCAGAAACCTGAAAATAGAATTAAAATGGAAAGAAAATCAAAGGCCGCGTACACACCCTGATAGCACACGTACATCTATCTGACGTCTGCATTTACATCTGCAGGACGTATTTTTGGACGTTTCCTATCAGATGTCAAATAGACGTTTATAAGATGTCTTTAAGACATTTATGATGTAAAACTGACATCTTAGAGACGTCTATCAGATGTTTGTACACAGCAGATGTTTTCCAGATGAAGAGATCGTTAACAGACCATCTCTTGCAGACGTGCCTGTGCTGTCTGGGGTCAGTGTTGTGTGAGGATGGAACAGAACTCACACTGTAACCATAGCAACGTTCTGGCATTTGTATCTGCTGTTTTTAACTAAAGTAACATTACAGCAAGCAAAGACTCGCTATGTTCCTTGCTTTTCTCTAAACCGTCTTGGCTTTTTGTTTGTTTGGAAGGCTGCTTTCAGAGCGTGTTCTAGAAGGGTTGCCATGTCCATTATTAAGCATCTTCTGACTTGTTGTTTGGGCTCGGCACATAAAGCGATTCAGTTAATGAAGTAGGCAGGTGCAGGTCATGATATTTTGGTATATAGCTTATTTCCAAGATAATGCGTTTGGATTTGAGTTTATTATGGGCATGTTCTTATTCCAAAAACCAAGTATATTCCATCAGTTTTCTATTTAGTTTACACATGAGGGGATAAACAGACATAATTAGTCAAAGTAAATATTAATGTTGTGATTATCTATGTCATCATTAAACTTTGTGTGACTGTGTTAAATTTCAATTCAGTAAATTTGTCTTCCGGCCAATTCAACTCACACCAACAATCATCATTTCTGAATTCTGCACAAGCCTGGTGCGTATAAAAACACAAGAGGACTAACAACACTAATTTCAGATGGGAGAGCAAAAACACTTCCTGTCAGGTGGCTTTAGCATCACAGCTTCGATCTGACATGACAAAGCACTCGCACAAATGGCTGTCCGCCGCACGAGTGCTCTCACACGCGTGTGTATCGCCCGACCCTGGGGACTCTCTTCAGAGAGCTGTCCTCTCGCGCCTCCATCCACGCTCAGATCTCCATGCATCACTGATGAGGCCCGTCTGACCAAACCGCTCGTTACACACCGTCCCGAGAGCTTCACACACTGAGACAGGGTCACTGAAGACCTTCACTACTGCCCACACGACTGGTTTCTGCAGGTTTTATGAAAGATTTTAAGAACATTTAGTAAATAACTTGAATGAAACACACAATACATCAGTATGTTCTCTTAATGTAAATGTCTTGTTTTAGCAACACTTTAAAGTAAACACACCTACATTATTTTTAATTAATTTTACAAGAAAGTAGCTTAGGGCTTGAATATTTCTGCTCACAAACACTAGAATATGGAAATAACTGCTACTGTACCCTCTGATCACAAACAAAAAAGTGTTTCCTCAGTATTTCTGTCTTGTTTTACAGTGCAAATGTCTAAAGATTCTTCAATCAAGATAGTTTTTCTTGGGAAGCAAAATAAGAAGTCTTGTTTTTATGAAAAACTTCCCCAAATAAAGTGAGTTTATGATTAAAAGAATGAATATCTGCCAATGGAATCAGAAAAATCAACTTAATTCAAAGAGAAAACAAGTTTTTGTTCACAACTGACAGATAATTGTTCTCGTTCTAATCATAAACTCACTTTGTTTTGATCAATTTCTCGGAAAACAAGACTTCATATCTTCATTCTGCATCTCCAGTAAATGTCCCTTGATTTAAGGTTGTTTAGATATTTCACCTGGAAAACAAGACAGAAACACTGAGATTCGTGACTTTTTGAATTGTAGACTTTCTGCTCGGATTTAAGATATCTGTAGTGTGAATTAAGACTGTTTTTAAGACCTGCAGAAACCCTGCACAGAGAACCTGACAGACCGTTCTTCTGAAACCGACAGACTCTCCCGAGCGTCTCACATCTCCTCATCGTCTCCGATCTGCTCGCTGAGACACCGGGCTCGTCTTCTCAGGGACGTTATCAGAGTCCAGCTCGTCTTATCGGCCTGCGGTCAGTAATTAGCGGAACTCACAGCGGTGATATCGGCTGCTCGAGCGCTGGAGTTCACGTCTGTCTCGAGAGAAACCGACTGCACACACACACACACACACTTATCTCTCACACACACACTTGACACTCACACACAAACACAAACAACCAAACAATAGACGTGTGCTGAATTTCTAGGAAATATTTCAGGGATTACAGAGATGAACAGATCGAGGCTCATGCGCTAGTAAAGTCCTGTCGCACAACTTCTGTTAAACATAAACGACAGAAAGACACTGAAAATAAGCTGAAAAAGAATTCAGTTTTCATTCTGATTGCAGGCTTATGCTCATATATTCATACACAAATGATCTACTGAATGAATCAGCAGCAACCCTTACCAAAAAGTAGTATACTTCAAGTTTACTTTATTAAGTAAGTATATTAAGTATATTTTTAAGTATACTTTATGTAGCAAGTATACAAATATCAGTGTTCTAGTAGTATACTTGAAAGTGTACTGTTTCAATACTTCTTGGGACTAAATTGGCCCATTTTCTAGTATATAGAAGTATACTTTTAAGTATACTTTAAGTATAACACTAGCAAACTTTAAGCACACAACTAGTTCACCCTCTATGTTTTGTAGTTTGTACTGCAATTATACTAAAAGTGAACTTATAGGTATACTGATAGTTTACTAATTAAATACTTTATACACTTTGAAGTATAGTCTCAGTAAACTACTAGTTTAGTAGTTTTATACTGCAATTATATACATTTTCTTTAAGTGAACTTTACATCATACAGTACGTTAAGTATACTACTTTGTCCCTATTTAGGTTTTAATTTGTATATATTTTGTTACATGAATATCTGAGCATACAAAACATCCAAAGAAAGAACAGGGTATCTGCTTGTAAACAAAAACATTTTATTCTAGCTTCATTCACTTTTTTAAAACACATTAATGTGGGTAAGTTTTTTTAAAAAAAAAAATAAAGAAATAACATTTTGAACAAAAAGCTAAAAAAAGACTATGAATTGGATTCAGAATGATGGAGTTGATCAACACCTCAAAGCTTGACTGTAATTATTACCTCTTCATCGGTCGACATTTTATTCCGTAACGTTACAGTGTTTGATGCTGTTTCATGTCAGATTGATCATGTTACATGTTTTAGTATCTGTTGTTTCTTCTTCACTTGTGTGTTTTTTTGGAAATTATGTACAGAAGATGTGCACTAGCGCCCTCTACCGTATAATAATGAAAACACAAATTCTAGGAGCACAAGTATAGCTCAAATATATTTAGACTTTTTGTAAGTACAGTATAAGTCAAGTATACTTAAATGTCATTTTAAGTATATTTATGAGTACATAAAGCCCATTTCTGAGAAGTACATAAAAAGTAAACTAAAAGCATACTTTTCTATTTAATGGCATACTTGAATAAACTTCTTTCTTGTAAGGGAAGGCCAGGAATTCATCTTTCAACTATTAAAAAACACCCTGTTGTTAATATAACTATGATGACTAGTTACTGACCCTTAACTACCACTGCAGATAAATGTTACAGTGGTTCCAGCACAGATTCAGAGAAACACTCAATCAGATCTGACAGGAACACGAGCGTGAGGAAACTGAACCTGAATCACAGTTTCATCCTAATTCTCTCTCTCTGACGGGTTTCCTTGGAAACTGGCTGCCATTTAACTGATGAGATCTGGTGATTGTTCACACACACACACACACACACACACACACACACACACAATGGTCACTTAATTAGAGAGGATGTTTAATTGTAGTTTGTCCCTCGCACGAGATCATTAATGAAGATCTCAGACAGTGTATGCATGTGTGTGTGTGTGTGTGTGTGTGTGTGTGTGTGTGTGTGTGTGTGTGTGTGTGTGTGTGTGTGTGTGTGTGTGCGTGTGTGTGTGTGTGTCGGTAATAAATATCTTGGGCTTTTCCTGCTGCATGCAGCGATGAAAACTCAGATTCTTCAGCAGAAACTCATCACAGCTCTATTGCAGACAGTGAAAGCCCACGATTCATCCATTAGTTCATATAACACACACACTATCTATCTCACGATGATCTGTGAGGAATACAGCCACTGTTAGGTCAATTTTCACTGATTCACTTTTCTTGTTCTTTTTAATTTGATAGACATCACTGTAAACTCTAGAGATTTTTTTAGCATTTCATTAAGTCATATCATAAAGGTGAGTATGAAATGAATAATAATATAATATAATAATAATTTGATTTTGAATCATGTTGAATAATGTGCGTGGAGCACACAAACACACACAATCCTGCGGCTTCACCTGACAGATCTCTCTGCAGGAAACAAATCACGCCACACAAGAAGTTCTTCTCTGTGTCTGAAATCCAGGTAAGGTGAAAACACCAGCAGTTCTGTGTCAAGAAAACATCACTAACATGATTTTGTTTTTCATATGAATGTCATAAGAATGAGGATACATTGTTTAAGAACTGTCCAATGATAAACTCATATTGATCATATCCTCATCTGCTCCAGTCTTAAGCAATCTGTCACAAACACCGCAGATGATGTGACAATACAGCAGCTGTAAACATACAGATACATTTCATATTTCACAACCGCTCTTCATCAGCTTCATGTTAGCCGTGTTTCTGCGCATCTTTTATTTGTCAACAGGAAGCACATGCAGCATGTGATCGCTGATGATAAATGAGCCATGACTTCCTCTACTGTAAAACCGAGTGTGAGAGGTCTGAATAATAGAAATGTTTAGACCTTTAATAATCTCCCACTGGAGACACAGACGGCCGTGATCGCGATCAGGGTGAGAATGCCTTTCAAATGTCACTCATTTGATTTTTATATATTAGATTTGAATTCAGGTAACAAACAGGATGCAGATTTAAAATGAAATCAAATTCAAAGAAAATTGTTGAACTGCAAAACGAAAAGCTTGTCAAAACAAACTTTGAATAATGTCCTGTGTGAAAGTGTAAAAACTTGAAGGCTTTATAGTCCTACTGAAGATAGATTTAAAGTGCAGGAACACAATCACAGCTAAAATATTTACATTTACATTTATGCATTTAGCAGACGCTTTTATCCAAAGTGACTTACAGTACATTCAGGCTATACAAAATATAACAAAAAACACAGAAACACATTTACATTAAAGGGATGCTCAACGCCGGTTTATGAATATTCTGCCATCACTTACAAGATGTCTTGAAGAACACTGGGAAAACAAACCACGGACAAAAGAGAGAGATCTGGATTTGTGTTCCACAAAATAAAGAAACTCACACAGGTTTGACACCAAAGCAGGGCGAGTAAATGAAGACAGAATGATCATCTGTGGGTGAACTGTGAACATGTCGTACTTAAAAGTGTGTCTCTCTTTTCCTCAAGCAACATGAATTACAAAAACAGGTACATGTCTCATGTTTGTCAAAAAAGCTCATTTGACCAGCATCTTTGTCCTGTATGGTGAGAGAAAATACTGTAAATGTCAAAATCCCGTCCTCATGTGAATCTGTCCAAACAGAGCGACGGAGACTCATCAGTCGAATCCAGCAGATAAAGCTAAACGTGATGCATGTCAGAGACAGTCAAACACACATTTACATGCTTCAGTGCGGCTAAAACACAGACAGGACGGAAACACGGCCCTCCTGCACACGAGATCAGCACTTACCCACGTGTGTGTACAGCGTGACGGATGATTTCCAATCAATTAACAGAGCAGCGTGGATTAGAAAGAGTCTCATGAAAGTCATCTGTCATGAGATGAAGGACACCAGACACATCTGAACGTGACATGCAGAATTCATCAACCTGCAGGTCCTGAGCGTTTGAAACAGCAGGGAATCATGGGAAACAGAGCAGCGTAATAAACATTCAGCACACAGGAGAGAGAGAAATCCAGCAGGATAAATCTGACAGAGATCGGGAGCGAGCCGTCAGGATAAATCACTGTGGTTCAGACACAATCAAACAGAACTACACCAACAACGGGCTGAGGACACGCCACAGCTGACCCGAAAAACAGGAAACGACGGGTTATTTTCTTTTCATTAGAAACAGGCGTGACTAAATCGGCTGCTGAATGCCACTTTCCCATCATGCAGTGGGGCGTATCAGCAAGCGTGTGACCCAAAACACACAAGTGAAGGAGGAGAAAAGCCCAGCGCTGGCGTCCTGCTCACGGCCGGAGCTTTTCTCCTGAACGGAAGGACACGGGCTGGTTGTCGTCCAAAGAAGACGTTCATTAAGGGAACAAATGCACAGTGTTCCAGAGCGCCTGACGGATGCCGTGTTTTCAGACGAACGTTAAAGAGCCACATGCTGAGAGTCTGACGGGAACCAGCAACTCGCTTCAGTGAAGGAACACACACACACACACACACACACACACACACACACACAACACCAGATTAGACTAGTCTGTGCTGGTCTAACTAGTGAAAGAGCACATCATACTGATTAGGGGACGTCTTAATGGTTGAAGTTAGGGTAGCCATTTCTGTAACACTAAAAAGGAGGAAAACAAAAAATAAAAAACTGAAAAATAATCCTAAACCTATGAGCAGTGACAAACACTCTTCCAGAACTTTTCAACTGAGGGACAGAATTTAAAACCATGTTTACCTTTACAAAGGCATTGTTTCTAACTTATTTAAATATGTGTGTCCCCTTTCATTTACATGTTCAAATATATTTAATAAATGTAATTAGAATATTAAGACATTATAGGGCTGTTACCAGTCAAATAAATCAGACAAAATCCATCTTTGCACTAGATGTACTTACACAGACTGTTTACAACTGCATAAATAATATTATGAGACAAATATGCTAAATACAGAAATATAAAATGTTGGAAAAAATGCAAATATACATTTTTGCGAAACGCAATATTAATTCAAACGATCCATTCGAAATGGCTGATTCATTCAGTAACCAAAGAGAGCTGAACTGGACGATGACAGCCCTGAATCATCAGTAAACTATCTTCCTGTTTGACGCTGTAAAACTGCTTCGACACAATCAGTATTGTATAAAGGGTTATAGAAATAAATGTGACTTGACTTGTTGATTGGAAACACAAATGTTCTGCTGTGACTCTGTTTGGAACTATTTTGGAGCAAAATCAGTCGATGTTGACAATATTGTGTCTAAAATGTATGTCAAGTAATATTATTTTAAACTTAGCCTATGTTGTATTCTATTTATTTATTAATTGTATACAACTGTCAGACAAATGAGCATCCAACAAAAGCCTGCACTGGCAGATGGGCATGATATGGACTGATGGCCACACTGGTTGAAGTCAACATGAAGACAGACTCTGTGTGCTTCCAGAAATAGCCGCTTTAGAACAGGACACAATGTTTCCAAACAGACAGCTCATAATGCTAACCCTGCAAACAACTCCTTGCGGGGCCCATGCTGGTTTTTGTGGGCACAATGGTCTTTTGTTGGGGGGATGGTGTTGGGCCTGCCCACACCAAACGCTTTGGGTTCACCGCAGGCTCTCTGTGAGCAGCCCACACTATGGGACTGCCAACATTAATCCCATGATGGCCCAGTGTGAGCCAGACATGAGCCTGTTAATAAGAATAATGTTAATAAGAATTTTGTGGGCAGTTTTCTTCCTTACCACTAGGGAGGCTAGAGTGTTTTAGGTTTCCTTAAGTAAAGCCATGCAGTAGAGAGAGATAGCAATAGCAGGCAGCAGTAACCTCACCTGCTGAAAATATTTGCCATGTCCAAATACCCACACTTGCGGTCTTGGCCACTTGAGAGCGCGTGCGCGACAGGAAGTAAGTGCGCAAGACTGTCCAGATCTTGAAAACGCCAAAGCGCAGTGCCCTTAATGCACACTAAATCAACACTATCTTGAATACCGCTCCAGAGCACTATTCAAGGCTTAGTGTATCCCGCTGTGGAGTTATTTTAAAGTATTTGTGCACAAGACTTTTTGCCAAGATCGCGAGAGGTCACGGAAACCTTTCCAATGTAAGTTACATATTAATAATAATTAGATATTACGTATAATTTGGTAGTAAAACAATTACATATAATTTGTAGCACGGTGCAAAGGTGAGTAGCCTATATTTATTTTGTACATCATTTGCAACTGCTTTTTATCACTTAATTAGAAGCACCAGAGATTAAAGTGTGTCCCATCAGGTAATGAAAAGTTGTACACACACTTGTGGTCTTCATCCTCACTTGAACACTTGGGCCAAATACAGGAAATACATCATAGAAGTAGTCAAGGGATCAAGTGCAAAGACTGCAAGTGTGGGTATTTGGACAAGGCAGTTGTGCTGTGTCCTATTTTGGGAAATGTGTCATTTCAAGCCCAGTCTAAAGGAGTCTTTTGTTTTCTATTTAAAAGTGTACATTGCTGATGTTTTTTGCAGAGATGGTACATATATATCTGGCCTATGTTTGGACTGATGCTAAGTGTTTAAGACAGTGTATCTGTATGCATTTTAGAAGGATTCTTTATTGGTGAGGACACCAGATCATGGTCTAGTTGGAATATGGATTTAGAGTTATTTTTGACGTGAGCCCATAGTCTGGACTATTATAGATTGCTCCTGGTTAGGAAGAGTCTGGTATTTGAGAGCTGTGGCTTGTTTTCATTACAAGAGGTTGGATTTTTAATTTGCTATCAGCCAACTTCAGCTATGGACAGTGTTTGGACATTGATGTACTACAGAAGAGACTTTCAAACACATCAACTTTCACATGATGAAATCCTACAATGCTTTGTTGGCTTTTTTTTGTTTTTGTTTTTTTGTACTTTTGTGTATTTACATTTTTGGCTATATGTAGCTGTATTAACCTGAATTGAATGTTTTTTATTTTGTATTTAATAAATACATTGATTTGAAATCCCTTTGACTGCTGTACATTTTTGACACATTAGTTTTGTGGTGACTGCATCCATTTCAGATGTACAGTATAATAACTGTTTTTCCCAAAGACTTAAGTTATAGTAGCTGAAAAGTATTTTGTTGTGAAACAGATCAGGGGTGCATCCTAGTCCTGGAGATCTACCTTCCTACAGAGTTCAGTTCCAACCCTGATTAAACAAACCTGTCTGTAATTATCAAGTGCTCCTTCAGATCCTAATTAGTTGGTTCAGGTGTGTTAGATCAGGAGCAGGTTGGGCACACCTGTTGTAGATAAATAGTGTGGGCTAAGTGAGGTCAGCAGGGTCAGCGCTTTGCCAATGAGCAAAATCTCAGGGGCCCTGCACTGGCAGTCCACTGGGGGCCCTTAGGCTAGCCTTAAGTGGGTCTGTAAAGGGCCAGTGCAGGCTTGTTTGCAGGGAATGCTAACGCAAACATGTGGGGACTGGGACTGACAACCGAGACGTGCGTACAGCTGCTAGAGAGTTTAGACATGTTTGCTCCAAACACTCGTCCTCATAATTGAGTCTCTACTGACGCTAATGATGTTTATGCATATGCAAAATATGCAAACATATTCAACTGCCTCATTTTTATAACACTGTTGTTCTGTGATCAAAGCTCCTCGTGAGGCGCAGCGGCTCTAGACCAGAGCACAAGCGCTCCAGTGTCTCTCGCTGTGAACCAGCCGCTCTATTTCCAGAGATCACGTGAGGTCAACTGGACATTGAACACGGGAGCTGATCGTTTTTCTGTTTGATAAGTGTGTAACATCAACCGCTTGCCTAAAATAAACGTTTAACATGTTCCAGCCAAACCTCAAGCACTTCAAACGCTCTCGAGAATACCTTCCTCAGTATCTGTCTTGTTTTCCAGTGCAAACATCCTTAAATCAAGATGTGTTTACTGGAAATGCAAAATGACAGAAGAGTCTTGCTTTTTTAAGAAACTCAAAATTAAGAACAAATATCTGCCAGTGACATCAGAAAAATCATCTTAATTTATAGAGAAACTCAGCTAATTCTTCTAGCGCCATTGATGGGATTTTGAGCACTAACTCAGTTTTGATCTAACATTCTCAAGACGTCTCATCTTTATGTCACTTTGCAAACAGTCAGTGTGTCAGAATGCTTAGATGTTTGCACTGGAAAACTGGGAAAATACTGATGGAGAGCATCATGTTTTGCAGTTTGAGAACTTCATGGAGGTTTACAGCCACTGGAACTGAAATGGTGAATGGATTTTCCCGAAACACAACTCCATTTCCATTCAGTGTAAAACAACCGTGTGTAGGTTTGGGTTGCTGCAGCTAAACAAAAGGAAGTCAAATGCTTTCCTGTTGACAAATCCAGTTCAGCCACTACACAGCGTCTCGAATCCCAGCTCTGCTAACAGGATGTCTGGATAATTGGAATCAATGGCCGGGATTATAAGGACAAATCTCCCGTGTTTGATATCGCAGCAGAGCGAGTGCATGCGATCTGATCAATAGGAGCCGCTGCTCATAGCTTTTGTGTTGGATCAATGTTCACAGCAGCTCAAACTGCGGGAGCTAAATGTGTAAGCGATCCGCCGATGAGTCGATGCCTGATTGGGCCAGAAGCTCACAGAGACATCGCTGAGAAGATGTGTGTGTAGAAACGTCTGCCGGTCGCACACACTGATCGTCATGGCTGCGTGTGTGTGGGGACTGTTGCTAGGGTGTTGCTAAGCAGTCCCTGACTGGCCCGAATGCTTCCCTCATGTCTCTCAAAGCTCCAGTTCCTCCTTCAGTGTGCAGCTGAGGGATATTTCCACCCGCAGTGCCTTAAGATTTACACGACGCAACCATGATTTTAGGAATAAAATGTCATATAAATTAGTGTAAATTATATCTTATCAAACCCCTTCAGAATATAGATAGGAATATAGGAATAAAACTGTAAAGTTTGCTGTATGTAAGAGGAAAAAAAACTCCTTAAATATATGGATTGAACCCTACAGAGGCAAACAGATAGAGTGCAAAAATAAACACTTAAATGTGTATTTTTAAAGTTTTCTTTCCACTACTCATTTTGAAAAGCCAAAAAGCCCAAAATATCAAAACTGACCAATGCATAAAAAAAAAAACACAATGTTTTTGCTTTCGTGTATAGTGTATAATTTTGACAACTGTTGAATTAATATATCAAATCTATGGCTGTACAAATATTCAATTTATAATTATAAAATATTAACTTGTTTTAGCAGTAAAACTCTGTTGTGAAGCACTTTATTTGAAAAGAAACAAATTTTACATACTGTTATATTTTTATTTGATTACATATTAAAAGACAGATTTAATTGTGAAGAGTTTTATGAATTAATTTTACTACCAGTATTTGTGATGATTAAAGGGCATCATATTTGTTAAAAATGTTTATTAAAATGTTACGGTTTTGAAGTAAGGTAATGGTTTGAAAGAAAACCTGATCACTGTCATATTCTTAAAAACATAGTATATTAAGTTTTGAAAACATAATTATATATTCAAATCTCTGTCTTTTGTGCAAGATAATAAATGGTACTGCAGCTCCTCCGTTAAAAAAGTTCAGAAATTACATCTCGAGCCACTCGGTCGACTGTTCGGGCGAGTGTAGGATTCCTCAGTGTGAAACAGCATTTCTCTAGTGTGGCCATCAGACAGTGGAACAAGTTGCCAATAGAGTTGACCACGTGTACATTTTAACACTTTTTCACACCGGGCCAAAAAATGGCTTCTTCTAAAACAAACATGTTCACATAATGTATTGTAATTGATGAGTATGTGAGAGTGTATTTGTAAATGAATGCTGAGGAATGAATGGAGGGTGTGGTCATTTTAATGCTGTTTTGGGGTAAATGTATTATTAACAGGTGTATCTATTTGTCATCAGCCTGCTCAGGGACTACAGGAGGAAATTAGTATAAGTGCTACAACCTGGTATAATGCATCTCTCCTTTCTAAGGTTAATGTATATTTTACAGTGTCCCTGTTCAAATAAATAAAAAGAAAATAAAAAAACTGATACTCTGTGTGTGTCATCCACATATGTTTGTGAGGGAAATCATCTCTCTGAGGAAAACAAAACCCAGTTCTGACCGGTCTCATCATCTATTACTGAAGTCACGCGTTTGGTGCGAATAAAATTACTGAAAGCTTGTGCCGGTGAAAGCTGTTGTGGATTTTCTACAATTACGTGTGTAGAGAAGCAGTAATGGCTCCTCAATATCTGAATCCTTCACTGCCTAAAGCTCATTAGCAACAGCACATTTAATCTGCAGAATTGGCCACAAATACGAGTCTGTCTCTCCGAACACATTTACACGCATTCAGGAGCGTTTATCTGTTTCAGAATGAT